>NC_034599.1:14284083-14308179 GCF_900095145.1 Mus pahari | reverse complement strand
CAATCCAGGAGACTGAGTTTCCTTGAACTTTTGCCTCGGGACAGCACCCAGGTTTTTGGGGCCTGTTGGTGCTTGTCACTACTGGAAAGAATGTAGCAGTTCCGGGGAAGAACATGGAGGATGCCACCATTCCAGGAGACTGAGTTTCCTTGAACTTTTGCCTCGGGACAGTGCCCAGGTTTTTGGGGCCTGTTGGCGCTTGTCACTACTGGAAAGACTGTAGCACACCCCCACACCACACTTCTGCATATTTCAATTTATTCTCCTGACCCTCTGTGCTTCTTTCCTAATATCTGCGTACAAGGTCCAGCCCCATTTTATCCTAGCCCCCTCTCCCACCAAGGTTGCTCCCTCCCTCTTCCTCCTGTACTTATTTTGTTCCCCTTTCTAAGTGGGATTGAATCATCCACACTTGGGCCTTTCTTCTTGCTAAGCTTCATATGATTTGTGAGTTGTATCATGTGCATTCTGAAAATTTTGAC
The DNA here is from genome assembly GCF_900095145.1 of Mus pahari. Taxonomy (NCBI): domain Eukaryota; kingdom Metazoa; phylum Chordata; class Mammalia; order Rodentia; family Muridae; genus Mus; species Mus pahari. The sequence continues at coordinate 14,307,697 of NC_034599.1, read as the reverse complement.
TGATATCCACTTATCACTGAGTACAGGCTATGTATGTCCTTTGGGGTCTGGGTTACTTCACTCAGAATAATATTTTCTAGTTCTATCCATTTGCCTGCAAAATGTGTGATGTCCTCATTTTTAGTATGTGATGAGTATTGTGTAAATGAACCGTATTTCTGTATCCATACATTGGTTGAGAGACATCTGGGTTGTTTTCTTCTTCTGGCTATTATAAATAAGTCTGCTATGAACTGAGTAGATCACATGTCTTTGTGATATAGTGGAGCATCTTCTGGGTATATGCCCAGGACCTGTACAGATGGGTCTTTAGGTACAACTATTTTTGATTTTTGGAGGAACCACCAGATTGATTTCCAGAGCGGTTGCACCAGCTTACAATTCCACTAGCAATGCAAGAGTGTTCCTCTTTCTCTACATCCTATGCACCATCTCCTATCTTGAGTTTTTTATCCTAGCCATTCTGACTGGTGTAAGGAGGCATCTCAGCATCATTTTGATTTGCATTTCCCTGATGATTAAGTATACTTTGAACATTTTTTTATGTGTTTTTCAGTCATTTGATATTACTTTGTTGAAAATTCTCTGTTTAGTTGTGTGCTCCATTGTTAATAGGGTTATTTGTTTCTCTCGAGTCTAACTTTTTGAGTTTTTTTTTATATATATTTTGGATATTAGCCCTCTATCTGATGGATGGTTAGTGAAAACTTTTTCCCAATCAGTAGGTTGCTGAACTTTCCTGTTGACAGTGTCCTTTGCCTTACAGAAACTTGTCAATTTTATGAGGTCCCACTTGTCAATGCTTAATCTTAGGTCCTGAGCCATTGGTACACTGTTCAGGAAAATTTCTTCTGTGCCTACCAGGGTCCAGCCTCTACAGGAGTCAGGCATCATCAAGGACAAGGGATACCTTGTGGGTGAAAAAGAAAACATTCAAATGAGGTACAAAAAATTAAGCTGACAGGCTATTCTTAAAGTGAGAGCTCCTGAACTCAGGAGTCAGAGTTCTCTAGAGACTTGACTCACCTCCAGTCTTTTATTGAAATCATACAAGGAAGTTGGGTTACAAAGGTTATAGTAGAGTTGGTAAATACTTCTCTATTTTCCTGTGCCAACATTTTCTTGACTCAGAGTAGTACAAACTTAGAGCAGAAAAAGGGAACTACAAAATCTCAAACATAAAAGTTTTGGAGCAAGCTCAATTTTTTTATATCTCCCAAACACCTATCTCCAGTGAGGTCAGAGGCTGCAGTATTGCAGTTACTAAATCAATATCTTTCAGAAATGTGTCAGACAGTAATTTCACAAAAGGGCAAACATGAATGCAAACTGATAACCCTACAGTCTTTGTTACTTAATTCTCTTTTCTTTGAGAATACAGTCCCATGGCAATGTGCTTCAAGGTGATCATATAAATATAGAAAAGGGCACATTCCTTCACCAATATCCCTTTCTAGTATGGTGTTGCATGCCATATTCCCACAAGATCTCCAATCCTGGTCAGACATCTAGGACCCCATTTACCTATCTACAAAAACATTCTCATTTAACATGTATGGAGAATGCCTAGGGGGCTACCATGATCATCCCTGAACCCAAGGAACCTATTACTGACTTTCTGGGAAATATCTGTATGTTATTACAGCATCAGTTTTGTCATTTAAAAAGTCTTGTTTTTATTATACAGAACTGAGGCTAAGACTGGGGGGACAGCTGCAGATTTATTCATCTCTGCTCCCGGCTCTTGTTTATTTTCATTTCCACCTTGAGCAAGTGACTAACATAATAAACTTTCCCAAGATGTTGTAACTATCATCATATCCAATTTTACATTGCGTGCAATTTTTCCCAAATTTGTAGAGCTTCTTCTACAGTTAACATTTCTCTTAAATACATGAACAGCTTTTACCTTAATATTATCTGTAACATCTAGTGCTGGATACCAAGTAGGTCTTTCCAGGTCACTAAATACTCTTTTAATCAAGGAAGGAACAAAGATAATGAATAGTAAATAGATGAGGAGAATGATAAGTAGTAAGAATATTTGCAGAAATGACATCTTGATGTGCTTGCTCCAAAGAAGCAAGTCTTGAGGCCTCTGAGTACTCATACTGTCTTAGTCAGGGTTTTACTGCTGTGAACAGACACCATGACCAAGGCAAGTCTTATAAAAAAAATTTAACTGTTGCTGGCTTACAGGGTCAGAGGTTCAGTCCATTATCATCAAGGTAGGAGCATGGCAGCATCCAGGCAGGCATGGCACAAGCAGAGCTGAGAGTTCTTCATTTTCATGCAAAGGTTGCTAGTGGAAGACTGACTTCCAGGTGACTAGGCTAAGAGTGTTAAGCCCACACCCACTGTGACACACCTACTCCAACTAGGTCACACCTCCAAATGGTGCCACTCCCTTCTCCAAGAATATACAAGCCATCACACATACTAAGGCCCACAAGAGGCCAGAGCCTCAAGCTCTGAACCATGGTACCCACTAGCAGACTTTCTCCTTGTTATCAGGGGTAATAGGCATCTCTAACTTAATCTGGGGTTTCTCAAACAATGTACGAACACATTCAAGGCTGTTTCCCACTTTCCCTTCCATTAGATTAAAAGTATCTGATTTTTCATGGAAATCCTTTATCCACTTGGACAGGAGCTTTGTACAAGGTGATAAATATGGATCAATTTGCATTATTCTACATGCAGATTGCCAGTTAGACCAGCACCATTTGCTGAAGATGCTCTTTTTTTTTTTTTTCACTGTACCCTTTTGGACTCTTTGTCAAAGATCAAGTGTCTATAGGTATTTGGGTTTATATCTAGGTCTTAAATTCTATTCCATTGTTTGACCTGACTTTCTCTATAACAATACCATGAAGTTTTTATCACAATTGCTCTATAGTAAATCTTGAGCTCAGGGATTCCCCAGAAGTTCTTTTATTGTTGAGAATTGTTTTTGCTATCCTTACTTATTTGTGATTCCATAGGAAGCTGAGAATTGCTCTTTCTATATTTGTTAATAATTGAGTTGGGAGTTTGGTGGGGATTGCATTGAATCTGTGGATTGTTTTAGGTAAAATGTCCATTTTTATTATGTTAATCCTGCTGATCCACGATCATGAGAAATTTTTCCATCATCTGAGGTCTTTTTCATTTTGTTTCTGCAGGAACTTGAAGTACTTATTGTACAAATCTTTCACTTTGTTCAATTTACACCGAAACAGTTTATATTACTTGTGACTATTCTGAAAGGTGTTGTTTCCGTAATATCTTTCTCAACCCATTTTTCCTTTGTATAGAGAAAGGCTACTGATATGTTTGTGCTGAAGTAGAATTATTGGAGTCATTTATGACACTATTATATCACACTCAAATAGTGATATGGTAATTCTTCCTTTACAGTTTGTATCCCTTTCACTTCCTTTTGTTTACTAATTGCTCTAGTTAGAACTACATTGGTGAGATATGAAAATGGGCAGCATTTTCTTATCACTGATTTTATTTGCATTGCTTTAAGTATGCAACCTTTTAACTTAATATTGGCTGTTTGCTGCATAGTGCTTTTCTTATGTTTAGGAACGTACCTTGAATTCCTGATCTCTCCAAGACTTGAAACACTGTTGTAATCAGTCAAAGGCTTTCTCAACATCTAATGAGATGATTATGTGATTTTTTTTTTCCTTTGAGTTTCTTCACATGTTAGATTACATTAATGGATTCCCTTATAGTGAACAATCCCTACATCCCTTGAATGAATGCTATTTGAGTGTGGTGAATGATCATTTTGTTGTGTTCTTGTATTTAGCTTGTGAAAATTTTATTGAGTACTTTTACATCAATATTCATGAATGAAATTGCTTTGAAGTTCTCTTTCTTTGTTGTGTCTTTATGTATTTTAAGTATCAAAGTAACTCTGGGTTCATAGAACAAATTAGGTGTGTTCCTTCTGTTTCAGTTTTGTAGAACAGTTTAAGGAGTATTGGTATTAAATCTTCTTTGAAGATCTGGTAGAATTGTCCACTAACCCCATCTATCCCTGTTCTTTTGTTGGTTTGAAGACTTATCTTTAAACTTTTTTACAGTCTAGTCCTTATCGCCCTCCCATTCTGCCCTCTGACAATTCCTCATCCTATTCTTCTTCCCCCATCTCCAAGAGCATGACCTCATGCCACCATACTCCCCCAACCCTTCTAAGCCTCTCCATTTCCTGGGTCCTCAAATCTCTCAAGGCTTAGGTGCATCTTCTCACATAGAGGCTACAACTGACAGTCCTCTGTTAAATATGTATTGGGGGCCTTGAACCAGCTAGTGAATGCTGCCTAGTTGGTGGCTCAGGACCTGAGAGATCTTAGGGGTCGAGGTTTGTTGAGACTACTGGTCTTCCTATGGAGTTACCCTGCTTCTCTACTTTTTCCAGCCTTTCCCTAATTCAACACATAGGTCCTTGACTTCAGACCATTGCTTGGGTTTAAGTATCTGCTTCTGAGTCAGTATCTGCTTGTTGGTCTATCAGAGGGCAGCCATGCTAGGCTCATGTATGTGAACACTTCATAGCATCAGTAATAGTGTCAGGCCTTAGAGCCTCCCCTTTAAATGGGTCACAAATTGGGCTAGTCACTAGAAATCCTTTCCCTCAATCTCTTCTCCACTTTTGTCCCCGAAGTGCTTTTAGATAGGAATTACTATAAGTCAGAGTATTTACTGTGGGATAATAATCCCATCCATCCACTTGATGCCCTGTCTTTCTACTGGAGGTGGATTCTACAAGTTCCCCCTCCCCAGTGTTGGACATTTCATCTAAGTTCCCTCCCTTAGAGTCTTGATATTCTCTCACCTTCCAGGTCTCTGGATCATTCTAGAGGGTCCCCCTACCTCCCATTTCCCACCTCCCACCTCCCACCTCCCACCTCCTAAGGTTATATATTTCCATTCATTCTACTGGCCTTCAGGGCTTCACTCCTGCCCCCTCAATACCTGATCATGCTTCCCTTTCACCTGCACCTCTCCCTACCCTTTCCCACCCAGTAGCCTCCCTCCCTCTGCCCTCTGTGTTCTTTTCCCTCCCAAGTGGTTTTGAAGCATCCTCGCTTGGAGACTTTGGCTTTCTAACATTCTTGAGTTCTGTGAATTGCATCTTGGGTATTCTGTCCTTCTTTAACTAATATCCACTCATTAGTTAGCACATGTCATGTATATCCTTTTGTGTCTGAGATACATCACTCCGGATGATATTTTCTAGTTTCATCAATTTGCCTGCAAAACTCATGATATCCTTGTCCTTAATAGCTGAGTAGTATTCTATTGTGTAAATGAACCACATTTTCTGCATCCATTCTTCTGCTGTGGGACATCTGGGTTGTTTTCAGCTATGGCTATCACAAATAAGGCTGCTATGAACACAGTAGAACATGTACCCCTATGGCATGGTGGGACATCTTTTGTGTATATTCCCAAGAGTAGTATAACTGGGTCTTCAGTACTCAATTAATCCAGTGTTGTGAGAAAACTCCAGATTGATTTCCATAGTGGTTGTAACAGTTTGCAACCCACCAGCAATGATGGAGTGTCCCTCTTTCTCCAAAGTTTCACCAACATGTGCTGTCACCTGAGTTTTTGATCTTAGCCATTCTGATTGGTTGTTTGGGAGACTGTTTTTTTGTTTGTTTGTTTGTTTGTTTCTGTTTTTTTGTTTTTGTTTTGTTTCTGAGACTGTGTTTCTCTGTGTAGCCCTCACTGTCCTGGAACTCACTGTGTAGACCAGGTTGGCCTCAAACTCAGAAATCCGCCTGCCTCTGCCTCCTGAGTGCAGGGATTAAAGGTGTGCGCCACCATACCTGGCTTTTGGAGACTGTTAATAAATGCTTCTATTTCTAAGGGTTTATGGGACTGTTTATGTAGTTTATTTGATCCTGATTTAACTTTGGTATGTTGTCTGTCTAGAAAATTATCCACTTCTTCAAGATTTTCCAGTTTTGTTTTGTTTAGTTTTGTTTTGTTTTGTTTTGAGTATATGTTTTTGTACTAGGATCTGATGATTTTTTAAATTTCTTCTATTTCTTTTGTTATGTCTCCCTTTGCATATTTTATTTTGTTAGTTTAGATATGTTTCTGTGCCATCTAATTAGTCTGCCTTAGTCTCTAGTGATTTTATAAAATGCATGAGATTATTTCAATTTTCTAGCATCGTTTGAGGCTTGTTTTAATATTTTTAGATTATTTCTTACATCAAATGCAAACTTTTACTACTATTAATAAGAAATGCCCCTAAGAAGGATATCAAATTGTTTTATCATCAAGTTCAACCCCCTCTTTTCTGCTTTATCCATTCTCCTTGTAAAAACTTCCCTTGAGTTTTCCAGTTGAGTTACTGAGCAATCCCATTTTCTTTTTAACGTGGGTCTCTTCAATGTTTCTACCTATTTATTGACCTTGCTTTTTAAATCCTGGTTTGACTTTCTTATCCTCATCCAATGAATGTTTGTATTTTCTTAGGCATTACTTGGCATTTGTTTTCTACAAGTTCATTTTCTATAAATCCATTGAGTTCTTTTCTTGTCTTCTTTAAACTTGAATTCTTTGATGAAGTTTATGGTTGTATCCTGGGGTTCATCTAGGTCAGTTGTTCCCAACCTGTGAGTTGGGACTCGTTTGGCAAACCTCTAGCTGCAAAAATATTTACAATACAGTTCATAACAGTAGCAAAATTACAGTTATAAAGTAACAACAAAATAATCTTATGGTTAGGGGTTATCACAACAGGAGGAAATGTATTAAAGGGTCACAGCATTAGGAAGGTTGAGAGTCACTGGTATAGGTAATTCTAATAAGTGAACATTTTTATAGAGCTAGTGGATTTAGGGGCATAAGTACTGTCTTGATCTTCTATATTGTTTTAATTTTTTTCCAATGAGATCTGGGCATGTGGACTTCTTTTGTTTATAAACTGATTTGGACACAGAGGGCTGAGGGAGAGAACAGCGTGTTTGAGCTAGGTAGAGCCTGAAGGTGAAAGATGGCTTAGGTGGAAAGAAGTAAGGCAGACACAGGGGCTGCCAGGCAGGATGCACATCCTGGTCCAAGCATGGAGTTTAATCTGAAGTTCGAGGATGATGTGAGGCACAACACAAATAACAGGAAGCAACAATTACTTTTCGTTAATATCTCTTAATATCAATGGACTCAATTCCCAAATAAAAAGACATAGACTAAGAGACTGGCTATATAAACAGGACCCAACACTTTTCTGCATAAAGGAAACCCACCTCAGGGAAAAACACAGACACTACCTCTGGTTAAAGGCTGGAAAACAATTTTCCAAGCAAATGGTCTGAAGAAACAAGCTGGAGTAGCCATTCTAATATCAAATAAAATTGACTTCCAATCAAAAGTTATCATAAAATACAAGTATGGGCACTTCATACTCATCAAATGTAAAATCTTCCAACATGAACTCTCAATTCTGAATATCTGTGCTCCAAATGCAAGGGCATCTACATTCATTAAAGATACTATAGTAAACCTTAAAGCACATATTACACCTCACACAGAAATAGTGGGAGACTTCAACACCCCAGTTTCATCAATGGACAGATGGTGGAAATAGAAGCTAAACAGAAACACATTGAAACTAACAGAAATTATGAAAGAAATAGAATTAACAGATATCTACAAAATATTTTATCCTAAAAGAAAAGAATATACCCTCTTCTCATCACCTCATGGCACCTTCTCCAAAATCGACCATATAATTGGTCACCAAAAAAGTCTCAACAGATACAAAAATGTTGAAATTATCCCATGCATCCTATCAGATCACCAAAGACTAAGGCTGATCTTCAATAACAACATGAATAATAGAAAGCCAACATTCACGGGGAAGCTGAACAACACGCTAATCAATGATACCTTTGTCAAGAAATAAAGAAATATATTAAGGACTTTTTAGAGTTTAAGGAAAATGAAGCCGCAACATACCCAAACTTATGTGACACAATCAAAGCATTTCCAAGAGGAAAACTCATAACTCTGAGTGGCTCCAAAAAGAAACTAGAGAGAGCATACACTAGCAGCTTGACAACACACCTAATGGCTCTAGAACAAAAGGAAGCAAATTCACTCAGGAGGAGTTTATGGCAGGAAATAATCAAACTCAGGGCTGTAATTATCCGTGTGGAATCAAAAAGAACTATTCAAAGAATGAATCAAACCAGGAGCAGGTTCTTTAAGAAAATCAACAAGATAGATGAACCCTTAGCAAGGCTCATTAGAGGGCACAGGGACAGTATCCTAATTAACAAAATCAGAAATGAAAAGGGAGATATAACAACAGAACCTGAGGAAATTAAAAACATCAGATCCTACAATGAAACTGGAAAACGTGGATGAAATGGGCAAATTTCTAGAGAGATACCAGGTACCAAAGTTAAATCAGGATCAGATTAATTAAATAAACAGTTCCATATCACCTAAAGAAATAAAAGCATTCATTAAGTCACAGTCATTAATAGTCTCCCAACCAAAAAAATCCCAGGACCAGATGGGTTTAGTGCAGAGTTCTATCAGACCTTCAAAGAAGACCTAATTCTAAATCTCCTCAAACTATTCCACAAAATAGAAACAGAAGGTACTCTACCCAATTCATTCTATGAAGCCAAAATTGCTCTCATACCTACACCACACAGAGACCCAACATAGATAGAGAACTTCAGACCAATTTCCCTTATGAATATGGATGCAAAAATACTCAATAATCTTCTTGCTAAACTGAATCCAAGAATACATGAAGCAATCATCCATCATGATCAAGTAGGCTTCCTTCCAGGGATGCAGGGATGGTTTAATATTCACAAATCCACCAATGTAATCCATTACATAAACAAAAACAAAGAAAAAAAAAAACAGATGATCATCTCGTTAGATTCTGAGAAAGCATTTGACAAAATCCAAAACCCATTCATGATAAAAGTCTTGGAATGATCAGGAATTCAAGGCCCATACTTAAAAATAATAAAAGCAATATGCAGCATACCAGTAGCCAACATCAAAGTAAATGGAGAGAAGCTGGAAGCAATCCCAATAATACCAGGGACTAGACAAGGCTGCCTACTTTCTCCCTACCTATTCAATATTGTACTTAAACTCCTAGCCAGAGCAATTCGATAACAAAAGGAGATCAAGGGGATACAAATTGGAAAGCAAGAAGTCAAAATATCACATTTGCAGATGATATGATAGTATATATAAGTGATCCTAAAAATTCCACCAGAGAGCCAGGCATGGTGGCACATGTCTTTAATCCCTGCACTTGGGAGGCAGAGACAGATAGATTTCTGAGTTCAAGGNCAGCCTGGTCTACAAAGTGAGTTCCAGTACACCCAAGGCTACAGAGACAAACCCTGTCTCAGAACAAAAAAATCCACCAGAGAATTCCTAAACCTGATAAACAGCTTCAGTGCAGTAGCCAGATAAAAAATTAACTCAAACAAATAACTGGCGAACTCTATGCAAAGAATAAACAGGCTCAGAAAGAAATTAGGGAAACAACACCCTTCACAATAGTCACAAATAATATAAAATACCTTGGTGTGACTCTAAATAGGAAGTGAAAGATCTGTATGATAAGAACTTCAAATCTCTGAAGAAAGAAATTGAAAAAGATCTCCCATGCTCATGGATTGGGAGGATCAATATAGTAAAAATGGCTATCCTGCTGAAAGCAATCTATACATTCAATGTAATCCCCACCGAAATTCCAACTCAATTCTTCAATGAATTAGAAAGAGTAATTTGCAAATTCATCTGGAATAACAAAAAACTTAGGATAGCAAAAACTCTTCTCAATGATAAAAGAACCTCTTGTGGAAAGACCATGAATGACCTAAATATCTACTACAGAGCAATTGTGATAAAAACTGCATGTTACTGGTACAGTGACAGGTAGAACAATGGAATAGAATTGAAGACCCAGAAATGAATGCACACACCTATGGTCACTTGATCTTTGACAAGGGAGCTAAAACCATCCAGTGGAAAAAAAGACAGCATTTTCAACAAATGGTCCTGGCACAACTGGCAGTTATCACGTAGAAGAATGTGAATTGATCCATTCTTATTACCTTGCACTAAGGTCAAGTCTACCAGGATCAAGGAACTCCACATAAAACCAGAGATACTGAAACTTATAGAGAAAAGTGGGAAAAGCCTTGGAAATATGGGCACAGGGGAAAAATTCCTGAACAGAACAGAAATGGCTTGTGCTGTGAAATTGAGAAATGACAAATGGTACTTCATAAGATTGCAAAGCTTCTGTAAGGCAAAAGACACTGTCAATAAGACAAAAAGGCCACCAACAGATTGGAAAAAGATCTTTACCAATTCTAAATCAGATAGGGGACCAATATCCAATATATATAAAGAACTCAAGAAGATGGACTCCTGAAAATCAAATAACCCTAATAAAAATGAGGTACAGAGCTAAACAAAGAATTCTCAACAGAGGAATACCAAATGGCTGAGAAGCACCTGAAAAAAATGTTCAACATCCTTAATCATCAGGGAAATGCATATCAAAACAAGCCTGAGATTCCACCTCACAGAATGGCTAAGATCAAATATTCGGGTGACAGCAGATGCTGGCAAGAATGTGGAGAAAGAGGGATACTCCTCTTTTGCTGGTGGGATTGCAAGCTGGTACAACCACTCTGGAAATCAGTCTGGTGGTTCCTCAGAAAATTGGACATATTACTACCAGAATATCTAGCAATTCCTTTCCTGGGCATGTACCCAGATGATGTTCCAACTTGTAATAAGGACGTATGCTCCACTATGTTCATAGTTGCCCTATTTATAATAGCCAGAAGCTGGAAAGAACCCAGATGTCCCTCAACAGAGTAATGGATACAGAAAATGTGGTACATTTACACATGGAGTATTACTCAGCTATTAAAAAATAATGAATTTATGAAATACTTAGGCAAATGGATATATCTGATGGATATCATCCTGAATGAGGTAACCCAATCACAAAAGAACAAACATGATATGCACTCACTGATAAGTGGATATTAGCCCAGAAACTTAGAACATCCAAGATACAATTTTCAAAGCACATGAAACTCAAGAAGAAGGAAGACCAAAGTGTGGATACTTTGCTCCTTCTTAGAATGGGGAACAAAATACCCATGGAAGGAGTTACACAGACAAAGTTTGGTGCTGAGATGGAAGGAAAGACCAGAGACTGCCACACCCAGGAATTCATCCAATATTCAACCACCAAACCCAGACACTATTGCATATGCCCGAAAGAATTTGCTCACAGGGCCATGATATAGCTCTCTCTTGTGAGTCTATGCTAATGCCTGGTAAATACAGAAATGGATGCTCACAGTCATCTATTGGATGGAACACAGGACCCCTAAAGAAGGAGCTAGAGAAAGTACACAAGGAGCTAAAGGGGTCTGCATCCCTATAGAAAGAACAAAAATTTGAACTAACCAATACCCCCACCCCCAGAGCTGTGTCTCTAGTTGCATATGTAGCAGAGGATGACCTAGTCAGTCATCAATGATAGGAGAGGCCCTTGGTATTGTGAAGATCATATGTACCAGTACAGGGGAATGTCAGGGACTGGAACCAGGAGTGGGTGGGTTGGGGAGCAGTGTGGGGTAGGATATAGGGGGCTTTGGCGATAGCATTTGAAATGTAAATGAAGAAAATATCTAATAAAAATGCCTTAAAAATGAAGTTAGAATATTTTAAACAATATATAACACAGAAGGTTTTGATGGTTGGGAAAGAGGAAGGAATATACGAGGTAGGCTGCAAGGGATATATGCGAGAAAATTAAATGGAAAGAAATAAAAGAATATCAGGCAGCTAAATAATAATGATAAAATAATGTAAAACAAAAACTAGAAAGTAAAATTAGAAAGAAAATAAACAAATAGAATAACATGAGCCAAAGGAAAACCACAACACATATCAAGACAGAGACATACATGTTAACACATAAAGGAAACAAATAGAAACACAAAACTATAAGCAATAATATATGTACAAAATACCAGTAACGTTTAAACAAAAAAAAACAGCCCTGATAAAACATTATGGAGACTAAAACTTCGATAGACACAATTAAATATTTAATTTGTTTTTTGAATGTCATCTACTTCTGGGCACAGAGCTCTTAAATGCTGAGCCAAGTCTGCTTATGAAATTACCAAGTTAGGTAATTCCAGTCGTAGCAGATTTATTCAGATTCCATCAATCAGTTAGTATGTAAGTATCATATCACACATTAACTCATTTATAATTATTTTATATTTGGAATTCAGAATGTTAGCATTGTATCTATCTCATACACTATGATCTGTATTTTGATTTATAGTTTCATAAACTTATATACTGAATTTTAATCATTCTCTCAAATCTATTTCTAACTCTAATTCTCCCTATGTAATTCTTCTACTCAAGAAGTTCTCTTCCTGCTATCAAGGCTTCTCTTTAAGTGACTTAAGGTTTTTAAATTTTTTTTCTCATTGTTGGTTAAAACTTACTAGAGCAAGAAAAATTTTTATCAGTGAAAAAATAGCATTTTCTCTCCTACCATGATTAACAGCCTATAGTCTTTCAGTGAAGAACTGAGAGGCTTCATGGCCCCTTCCTAGCACTTTCTCACATCTCTTAAGAAACAAAATTATGTTACATGAAATCTGTGGCAAGAAAATAAAACAAGGGTTTTCACAAATACCTTAATTTAATTTTAAAATGTAAATAAGAAAGAATACAAAAAATATACAGAAATATTAAATGGGTTAATAAAACAAGATAATTTAATTCAAAGTGTTCTAAAGATAGATAAAATAAGCAAAACTAGCAACTGACAGGTGTCAGAAAAAACTCTGAATATTTAAGTGAGTTAGACTGAGATTTTCTATAAAATCATGTAAATATATAAGAGAATTATTTCTTTTCAGCTAACAAGGGCTCCGTCACACAGCAGGTCACTTGCTGAACTTGGCAGGTATAATTTTTCAACCTGGGAAATATAATCAATCTCAGGAGATGAATACAACCTAAAACCTTGTCTGTAGACTTAGATCATATGAAAGTTTCCAAAATCCTACATGAAATAATATAATTAAAATTACTGTCTCCTTAGTGGTTAGATGCTCAATAATTTCCAATCTATCAAAGATCAGATGTCAGTTAAATGAATTCAGAAATATAGACCAGAGTCATAAACCTTCCTTATGAGGAGTTAATTCAAAACCTGATTTGGTTGATCTTAGAAAAAATCACAACAGCAGTGGAATTAGCTACAGGCATCTACATTAGAGATGTTGATAAAAGTGAGAGAACAGACCTGAGACTAACTACAACAGAGATGACAAATTTTTGTATTGTTCATGTTTGTGATAAAAAAAATAATCAACTTTGAGGGCAGTGATGGTGCACACCTTTGATCCCAGCACTTGGGAGCCAGAGGCAGGCAGATTTCTTAGTTTGAGGTCAGTCTGTTCTACAGAGTGAGTTCGAGGACAGCCAGGACTATACAGAGAAACCCTGTCTCAAAAAAACAAACAAAAACAAGCAAACGAACAAAAACACTTTGATATATTGATACCAACACACATATTAACAAGAAATAGCATAAGTTCATGAGACTTCAATTGTAGACAAGTAACTGCAAGTAACTAAGAAACGCTAAGATCAAGATAAGTAATCTTCCTCATGGAAATTCACACCATTTGGTTATCTAGTACCAAATGGTTATCCCTAAAAATACGAACATTCACACAAGAGACGTTACTTAGAGTTTGCAGGCTGTACTTATATATTTAGGGGTATGTATTTGTGTGTATGTGTGTGTGAGCACAAATAGTCATATAAATTGAGTTATTATTATATTGCATTTAACAATGAGCATTAAATTTTAAAAATAAGATGGGAGAAAAGACCTGACTGGTGATTGGTGAAGGTACTGTCACAGATCTGACATAATGAAGATGAGATGTAGAGGTTAAAATGATATAAGTACAGTACTCATGAATAAAATTCCAAAAAGAAAAAAATTAACAAAAGATTTTCATTCTCAGCAGGGCATGGTGGTGGTGGCGCACGCCTTTAATTCCAGCACTCGGGAGGCAGAGGCAGGCAAATTTCTGATTTTGAGGCCAGCCTGGTCTACACAGTGAGGTCCAGGAAAGTCAGGGCTATACAGAGAAACCATGTCTTGAAAAACCAAAATAATAATAATAATAAATAATAATAATAATAAATAATAATAATAATAATAATAATAATAATAATAATAATAATAAATTTTAAAATTGCATTTTTCATTCTCTCTGTTAGAATCATTTTGGGTGGTTTGGGGGGATGGTAGATACGGAATCGATTTACTAGAAAAAAATCTTATCTCCTCATCACTGAGAACATAATATTAACATACATTCCTGAGCTACATTTTGCCTGATATCTGTACACAAATCCCTCTTTTTTTTTTCACTCATTTTGAAGGATTTTTTCTTTGATATTTTTAATTTATTTAATCAATAGAAAAATAAGGTCTGGCCGGGCGTGGTGGCACACGCCTTTAATCCCAGCACTTGGGAGGCAGAGGCAGGAGAATTTCTGAGTTTGAGGCCAGCCTGGTCTACAAAGTGAGCTCCAGGACAGTCAAGGCTATACAGAGAAACCCTGTCCTGAAAAAAAAAAAAAAGTAAATAAATAAAATAAGGTCTGAAAACTGTACTGAGAATTAAGTGTCCATGCTGCTTTGGTTTTAGTTCTCAGCATCTTAAGTGAAAATGAAAGCCTTTAATATGTTATTTTATGTGTTCAAATAAAAATGTAGGGAAACACTATCTAGAGATATCTATATAAATGAGATATCTATAAAAATCTGTTTGAGACCTATTAACATGGTGGTTCTGCAGGCAAAATTATCAAATACAGGCCATATATACTAGTTATAGCAGTCACATTTTTCAAAGTTTATAATGTCTTCTTTTGTCTATATTTGTAACATTTTATAGAAAACATTTCATTACATTCACAGCCCTACCATACAATACATGAAAAGTTTTCTCTGCAAGAATCATTTTGAAAATAGCATACTCAAATATCTCAGAAATTTGCAAAGACAGTATCCAGAAGATTTAAATGCACTATGAGAACTAACATTCAAATATTAAGCAGGTGTTTTCTAGATATTTCACAGAATATTGATTTACTTGCCAAAGAACCTAGAAATCACTCTCCACACTCTGTCAGTCTATATGATAGTGCCCCATTTGTTGTTATTTTCTGGATGAAAGAGAAGCCAATAATACACTTTCCTAAGAGTACTGAACCACAGTAAATCTATGTTTCTGCAGTCTTTGTATATCTCCTCCATTTAAAGCAGTGGTTTTCATTCTCCAAGTTTACTAATGTGAGGGATTCATTTTCTTACAAGTCATAAATGAAGCTTCCACATTGTGCTTTAAGCATCATATTTTCAAGTCACTGCTGTCATCCAATATGACAGTATCACAGAGAATAAATTTGATCATAATTTGTTATTGTTTTCATTTCTAAGGTTTGCATGTCAAAGACGTACAATTTACATTTACCAGGTATAGCATTTATTTGAGGAAGACTGTCCATTAATTTCCTCAGAGTAGGATTAAATTTACAATATTTTTGAGTTTATTAATTATTTCCTAAGTAACTGACACAAATAATTGCAAAATAAGGAGTCTGATAGGGATCCCAACTGTATGTATTTTAGTCACAATACCATGCATTTAATTTTGTCTCATGTCATAAATTCATATTTGATAACCTTATATTGATTTCTTAGGCAGCTGTCATATCCACTCCAGTGGAGTCTGCATGACAAGTCTAAAAGCTTGGCTGCAGTCCTGAGGAAATATGTTTCATGGAACCTGGTCTCCTGGAGGTCCTTGGCATCCCATAACACAAATGTGGTCCAGATTTTTCCTTGCAATATTCAGTACAGGGTTTTGCATGCTTTCTTTCAGAATTGTTTTATTATAGGTACTCCCAAGGAATGATTTGACAAATAGACAAGTTAGATTGGACATTGTTTCTTGGCCTCCACCAGTGTCCCAACATCCTAGACAATCATTGAGCCAACCTTGGGCTTGAAATTTCATAAGAATGTTACTTATTCAGACAAAATGCCTCCAGTGTGGGGAGATAGTGAAAGAAATCAGTCATTGCAATTTACTGGATAAGAGTTAGAAATCTCAGGGCTAGTTCAACAAAGTAAACTTAGAATTCTCATTAGTCACATATGGCATTCTCTGGTAAATGGAGTTTCCCCACAAACATTTAGAGTAACAGCCAGTCATGCCCATATGCAAGAATTTTATAATGGTCTAAGAAAAAAGTGGGTTGTCATTTAAGAAGGAATTAGAGTACTGTATTATTCACTGTAAAGTTAGCAAGAATGAAACCTCCCTGGTGCATACTTTCAAAAAGATTAGAAGAATAGCATAATTAGGTGTTTACTGAGGTATCCCTGGTGGTGGGCTATACAATAGACTAGAATTGTGGCTAGGGCATGAAGCCCTTTCACCTGGGGCGTGAAGCCTTCACACCTGGCTCCTAAGAAAAAACTGATTTTAGATAGGACTGATTTTATCCGAGTTGTAACCACTACCTGGTTCCTGTCAGTTTTTATGTATGCATTTTTTCTGTTTTGTGTAAAGAGTCATTATGTATCAGATGACCTCAATGTATCTTGGCTGATGTATCACCTAACTTCCCTGTTTTCTTCTGTAATGACTATATAAGTCTAACGTTCGCTTTGAGAAATTACACTAATATTCAGCACTCTCTTGTGTTCTTGTCTGTTTGTCAATTGCTACATCCTTTCCCACCTGAGTACCATAACCCTGATTTTCCCTGGGACAGGAGAGCACGATTGGGTCTGCCCGCGCAGGTAGCCACATGTAAAAGCTGTGTCTTTTTTCTCTAACCCTTTCTGTAATATATAAGTATATTCAACAAAGTGGGTGCTCAAATTTACTTGTAGAAATCCTTATGGATAAAAATACCAATATGTCTCAGACAGTTAATGTACTTGCCAACATGCCTAAGGAGATGAATTCTGTCTCTGAAACCAGCGTAGAGGAAAAAGAGAATGGACTCCCTTAAGTCATCTATGACCTTATCATGTGCCCTATAGGATGTGTACACACCCGAACAATAAATAAATACAATAAAATATATTTAAAAGAAAATTTTATGACCCAGAGAGATGGTTGTCAGGTTAAGAGCACTGACTGCTCTTCCAGAGGTCTCAACCATCTGTAATGGGATCAGATGCCCTCTTCAGGTCAGTTTGAAGGCAGCTACATTGTACTCATATAAGTAAATAAATACTTAAATAAATCTTGCATATAGCAGGATGGAAAGGGACTGTTGTTGTTGATTTTAGTATTGCTAGTTTATTTGACATAGATATAACAACTCAAAAGAGCAGCATCTCTGCTAAAAAGAACATTAGTTAATATTTACTTTTATGACTAATGGAAGAAAAGAACCTAGCTCTTCAATTTTAGTATAATTAAATATAGCTTTCAACTGAGGGAAATTGGCTACTATTTGTAAATACTTACTAGTAATTACTATTAGGAAAAACTGAAGTAGTAACCTTACTTTTGTCCCCTGAAGAAGGTCAGTAAACCATTGGCTATCTTACATGTATTTTCCATTTTTAAATGCATTTTTCATTTTTGTCAACAGCATTTAAGGTACTAAACATTACTACAGCATTTTCAAATGGTGCATTGGAAATAGTCTCTTTTGTCTTCATTTCTTCATCCCCTTTGATACTTCTAATCGTTTTCCTAGTTAACACCCTGTTATGTCTGTTTTCTCTCCCCATTTTTAGTTATCACATATTTTGATATTTTCTTGACCTGAATAAATGTAATTTTAAGTGCATAACCATTTCTTGAAGTGAAGTGGTCTTTAAATACTCTCATATTTTAAATATGAAACTCAGGATGTAAACACACTTCCCATATCTTGGAGTGCAGAAAACTGAAAGATTCTCAAAGGGTCATCTCCATATTCACAGGAGTAAAAAAATTATTGGGACAGGACACTGAGTAGACCTAGTGAAAATGTTTTCTACTAACTTTCTAACTACCTACAAGGTCGACAGAAAACTAGAAGAATTCAGCTAATGTCAGTTGTTACCCAGTTTGTTGTGTGTTTCTCAGGGATATAGCAAATGTTGAGCAATCTCTGTTCTTCTAAATAATTCCTCACCCATTCTCTTGTCAGGACACAATAGATGTTCCCAAAAACCTTCAGTTACAAAATTTGGGAACCTTAAACATATGTGCACATGTATATGCACATCTACATACATATGTATATATTATATTCATTATATCTACTCCACAAATTAAGTAATGCATCATATACTAGTGAAGAATAATACAGAAACTACTTTAATATTCACTTCATAGAAAAGTAAACAGGATAGTTTAAAATGTCAAAAGATACTTAACTAAAATATGCCACAGATAGAATTTACATTCAAATGGTCCAAACCATAGTTCTCATGTTCCACGATTTGATATATGGTTTCACGCCCAAAAACTCATTGGTGTTGCATTTTGGATCTCTTAATATTAATACTTCAGCACATCAGGTGATACATCAAAGGGAAGTTGTTATTCTAGAGATGAGTTTCTTAAAAGCCTCCACCATGTCTTTATTCCTCAAGCTGTATATAAAAGGATTCATCATGGGAGTGACTACTGTGTACATCACAGAGGCTATTGCACTCTTTCTGGAGCTATGAGTGCCAGCAGAACTCAAATAAACACCAAAACCTGTCCCATAGAACAAGATAACCACTACTAAATGTGATGCACATGTGGAGAATACTTTATATTTTCCTGCAGCTGATGGAATTTTTAAAACAGAAGAGATAATTCTAGTATAAGAGTACATTATACCAGAAAGTGGAAGAACACCCAATAGGCTTGTCACCAAATATACCAGAATATTATTAATGAGAATATTAGAACATGCAAGCTTGAGAATATGAGCCAGTTCACAAAAAAAGTGAGGAATCTCCACCTTTGTGCAGAATGACAAACGCAGTGCCATCAAAGTGTGGAGCAGAGCATCTAGGATACTTATCAAGAAGGACAATAAAACCATTACCCCACAGAGTTTGGGATTCATGATGACAGTGTACCTCAGTGGATGACAGATAGCCACAAACCTGTCATAAGCCATCATTACCAGAATTCCATTTTCTAATCCTGCAAAAGCTAGAACAAAGCAAATTTGAGTGAGGCAGCCTGTATAACTGATTGAGCTGGCCTGAGCCTGTATGTTCACCAGCATTTTTGGGATTGTGGTAGTGGTGAAACAGATGTCAATGAAAGAGAGGTTGGAAATAAAAAAGTACATTGGGGTGTGGAGATTGGAATCAAAAACTGTAGCCAGTATTATGAGAAGGTTACCAAACATTGTGATGAGATATATGGACAGGAAGACTCCAAATAGGACAGGCTGTAGTTCTTGGTTATCTGATAGTCCCATGAGATGGAATTCCATAGATTCTGAAATGTTTCCTCTCTTCATGATGTTGATGACGCTAAGAAAGAACATTAGGGGAATAGTGTGAAGAGGGCTTTCTTTATGTTCTATGATACAGTGAAAATTTCTTTCTTTGTGGTTCTATTTCTACCACCTCCTTTCCTTATTTTCTATTTTCTCCAATACTTACTAATTTTTCATTTTTTCTATGTTTTTAATTTTCAAGTTGGAACAGAGTAATTCTACCTATATTAAATAAGAGTATTGTGTATGTTACATATTTATATATTTATCTGGTAATTGTTACATGGTGACAATGTGTATACTGATTAACTTTAATAATTAGGAACTAGGTTAACCAACACATAATACATTTACTCCTCTGTATTGACAAACATTAAAATTGAACTACTATTAAATATATAGACTAATTTTCACTTCGTAGTATCCCACTCTGTAGACTGTGGCTGACCTAGAAATCATTGTGTAGACATATAGAGATCAACTAGCACTTTCCTCTGTAGTGCTGAGATTAAAGGTGTGTATCACCTTAATCTGTTCTAATGGGTTTTTTGAGACACTGTCTTGCTTTGTAGTCAACCTCTGTGTACTCTATGACTACATTTAGGTCTGTAATGATATATTTCTAGCTGACCTTAAGTCTTGTTGCTTCTGTTTCTCTTTTTAGGAAACTAGAATTGAGATTATATGCCATCACAGATAGCCTGGAAACTCATTCTGACACATACTAACTATAGTTATTTGGAGATAGAAAATAATATTTCAATACAATGAATCATAATATAGAGGTCAAATCCTTGTGTTGATCAAAACAGCTAACTCAGATATTAAAATATCTGCCACCTAATACATATAATTCCTTTGTTTAAAAGCCTTCAAAACTCTCTTTTTTAGGTGTTAGAAATTGCACAATTTTATTTTTTATACAGATTCTCAGTCTATAATTCTGATCAAGATCACAGTATATTCTAAGCTGCAATGAAGTCGGCCTCAATTACCCACTTGGTGGATTTTCAGACACACATCCACTATCATAATTGAATTTTAGTAAATGTGTTTGCCAATTTCACTTTCTATGTGAACAATTTCAAGTATGGTTACTTATGTACAGCAAAACAGAAAGAATACACTGTCATATCATTTATTGTGGTTTTAAGCAAATGATATTAGACAAGTAGGACTGAAGATGGGGCTCAGTAGTTAGCAGGTCTTGCTGCTACTCCTTAGCATTTGGGTGTTGTGCCCTTAATCCTTTTTGTAGATCCAGCTCAAGGGTATTTTAAAGGTTGTGAGACTTTTTAAGACTATTTTAAGAGTTACAACAATTTTAGAGAGTGTAATACCATCTTTGGATCAAATGCCACATGTCTCCTTTTTTCAGAAGTAATGATTTTTTAAGAAGCATGGTCATTTTTAGTGAATTTTCTAGGACCACACTTAAGCTACAACTATAGTGTTTTTCCAAAGCTGACACAACCCAAAAGGTATAAACTTCTTATTCAATCTCTACTTACTGAATTTCATTGATCTGCTGTTAAGAAATTGATCAGATTAAACCTGAAAGTTCAGGCAAATGTCCTTGAATAAGTGCAACCTATCTGTTTTATTTGTTTCTTGATCACAGCATAAAAATTAACATGTATAAGGATAATTAGTACAGAATTATTTAAAGTATTTAGAATTTCTTATAATTAATATAAACCCATAAATTAATAATTAGAAAAGATTAATGTGTCCTATAATTTTTATAGGTGCAGCAATTTAACTGGGGTATGTACATACTACGATTCTAAAACTTTGGGAAATAACAAAGATGGCTCCTGTAAGGCAGTGGTGGCACATGCCTTTAGTCCCAGCACTCGAGAGACAGAGGCAAGCAGATTTCTGAGTTCAAGGCAAGCCTGGTCTACACAGTGAGTTCCAGGACACCCAGGACTGCACAGAGATACCTTGTCACAAAACAAAACAAAACAAAACAAAACAAAACAAAAGAACAAAGATGGCTCCTTTTGTTTACATATAAACAATTTATTAATAAATTATAATTTTAAAAATATATTTTTTAAAAATTACCTCATAAACCGGGCGTGGGTAGCCCGGGAGAGGGCAGACTGCAGAAGCCACACAGCTTCTGGGACAGACCCCTTTTCTGGCTCCAGATATCCGGGCACCATCCCAGCCAGAGGAGAGGTGTCTGCCCGGGAGCGCTCTCACTACCTGAGCTGGTAAGGGAGCCATCTTTGCTCCGGTACACCACTCTCCAGTCATTGCCTGGGAGAGCACTGACTGCAGAAGCTACACAGCTTCTGGGACAGACCCTGTTTCTGGGTCCGGACATCCAGGCACCATCCTTGCCAGAGCAGAGTTGTCTGCCCGGGAGCACTCTCACTGCCTGAGCTGGTAAGGGAGTCATATTTGCTCTGGTGTGCCCAGGTTCCAGTCTGCACTGTTGAGAGTGTGGACTACAGAAGCTATAAAGCTTTGGGACAGAAATCTAGCTTCTGGGACTGACCCTGTTTCAGGCTCCAGACATTTGGGCACCTTCGCCACCAGAGGAAAGGTGGCCAACTGGGAGGGCTCTGTCTGCCAGAGCAGGTGAGAGAGACATACTGTGTCCAGGGTCACTCGGAGTCTAGCCTGTGCAGGTGAGTGGGCAAACTGCAGAGGTGACACATCTTCAGGGACAGGCCCTGTTTTGGACCTATATCTTCAGCCAGGAGGCAGAACTGAATGCCTCTGTGCACATTCCCTGCAAGAGGAGAGCTTGCCTGCAGAAAGTATTCTGACCACTGAGACAGAGCTGGACTCCCAGGACTGCTAACAGAGGCTAACAGAATCACAGGAGGAACAAGCTCCAACCAGAGACAACTGTAACAACAACTAACTCCAGAGATTACCAGATGGCAAAAGGTAAACGTAGGAATCTTACTAACAGAAACCAAGACCACTCGCCATCATCAGAAACCATTAACTCACACCTCTGCAAGCCCTGGTTACCCCAACACACCCAAAAAGAAAAACTAGGATTTAAAAGCATACCTCATGATGCTGGTAGAGGACTTTAAAAGGGGCATTAATAACTCACTTAAAGAAATACAGGAGAAAGCTGCTAAAGAGGTAGAAGTGCTTAATGAAACACAGGAGAACACAACCAAACAGGGGATAAAATTGAACAAAACCATCCAAGACCTAAAAAGGGAAGTAGAAGCAATAAAGAAAACCCAAAGTGAGACAACACTAGAGATAGAAACCCTAGGAAAGAAATCAGGAACCATGGATGTGAGCATCAGCAATAGAATACAAGAGATGGAAGAGAGAATCTCAGGTGCAGAAGATTCCATAGAGAACATGGNCACAGCAATCAAAGAAAATGCAAAATGCAAAAAGATCCTAACTCAAAACATCCAGGAAATACAGGACACAATGAGAAGACCAAACCTACAGATAATAGGAGTAGATAAGAATGAAGATTTTCAACTTAAAGTGCCATCAAATATCTTCAACAAAATTATAGAAAAAAACTTCCTGAACCTAAAGAAAGAGATGCCAATGAACATGCAAGAAGCCTACAGAACTCCAAATAAACTGGACAAGAAAAGTAATTCCTCCCGACACATAATAATCAGAACAACAAATGCACTAAATAAAGATAGAATATTAAAAGCAGCAAGGGAAACGGGTCAAGTAACATATAAAGGCAGGCCTATTAGAATTACACCACACTTCTCAGCAGAGACTATGAAAGCCTGAAGCTCCTGGACAGATGTGATACAGACCCTAAGAGAACACAAATGCCAGCCAGGCTATTATACCCAGCAAAACTCTCAATTACCATAGATGGAGAAACCCATGTATTCCATGATAAAACCAAATTCACATAATATGTATCCACAAATCCAGCACCTCAAAGGATAATAAAGAAAAAACATCAACACAAGGACAGGAACTATGCCCTAGAAATAGCAAGACAATAATCCTTCAACAAACCTAAAAGAAGACAGCCACAAGAACTAAT
>NC_034599.1:14267863-14276997 GCF_900095145.1 Mus pahari | reverse complement strand
GGTCCCTTGGTCTTGCAAACTTCATATGACCCAGCACAAGGGAAGGCCTGGGCCAAGTAGTAGGAGTAGGTGGGTAGGGGAGCAGGGATCTTCGGGGGGGGGGGNGTATAGGGAACTTTCGTGATAGCATTTGAAATGTAAATAAAGAAAATAATAATAATAAAAAAAGAATTACATAAAACCTTATCTCATTTTAGAAATATCTTTAGAGACCTGTTTTCCTAGCTTGGCTCATGCCACATGTTATTGTTTGGAATGACTTCCATTCTGAGTATACAGTTTTAAGCTAACTATCTGTTACCAATGTTACAAATTTTTAATGATATCAAAAAACTTGTAAGCCAATAATCTGTAGCCAAGACATGCAGAACACATTTATACTTTTAAAACCAGTCAGAAACAAATGTGAAGTGGCTATGCACAGCTTATATATTTAGACTGGACAAAATTCTTACATTTTCTAGCTATAATTTCAAAAATCTTGTCACCTGCTGAACTCCATAATGAGTCACAAAGATTTTTCTAGAAAAAAAAGATTTTTTTTTTTCTAGAAAGGAACCATCAGCTCCATTACCATATAACTTAAGAAGCTGCTAATCTCTCTAAGAGAGGCTTGTGTAGAGAGTAAGCTCCTGGCAAGGTTTCTCCAACTATGCTAGACTCCTAACTACAGGTGCAGGGTGCTAAAAACCAATTAAGACTGTTTTTTTTTAAGATGAATTAAAACTAAATCAAGTGGCTGACCAGCAGATACAGTGCTAATCATTTTTTTTAGCATGAAATATAGAACAGCAATCACTCAAACAAAGAAACAAAAACAGATATAAATTGACACACATGGAAAGATTGGTGCACCAAGGACAGACAATAGACAGAGAGAAAAGAAAACTTGATGTCCCAAAGAGACCCAGATATCCTCTCTAAGAAACCCAGAGCTCAAAAAAACTGGAAAACATGTGTGAAATGGTCAATTTTCTAGACAGATACCAGGTACCAAAATTAAATCAGGATCAGATTAGTGATCTAAACAGACCTATATCCCCTAAAGAAATAGAAACAGTTATTAATAGTCTTCCAACAACAAAAAAAAAAAGGACAAGAAGGGTTTAGTGCAGAATTCTATTAAACCTTCAAAGAAGACCTAATTCCAATACTCCTCGAACTATTCCACTAAATAGAAAAAGAAGGTACTTTACCCAATTAGTTCTAAGAAGCCATAATTACGCTTATACCTAAAGAACACAAAGACCTAACAAATAAAGAGAACTTCAAACCAAATTCCCTTATGATAATCAATACAAAAATACTCAATAAAATTCTTGCAAACCAAATCCAAGAAAACATCAAAATGATCATCCATCATGATCAAGTAGAATTCATCCCAGGGATGCAGGAATGGTTCAATATATAGATATCCATCAACATAATCCACTTTATAAACAAACTCAAAGACAAAAACCATATGATTATCTCATTAGAGGATGAGAATGCATTTGAAAAAATCCAACACCCATTCATGATAAAAGTCTTGGAACGATCAGGTAATCAATGCTGATACCTAAATATCACAGGAGATGCACTTAGACACCGTGATTTCGCATAGCTAAGCCGAATCCCGGCTGAAGCTCTGTGATATTCACAGGGAAAAGGTCTTGTATGACAAGGCTGTCTAAGAAGGAACTCGCTGTGAGACTCCTTGGCCNGAGAGATCTGAGCTGAATATTCTCATGGCAAACTTTGCCTGTGTGACTCTTCTCTGATCTGTTCCTTTACTTACGAGATGTTCTTGATAGCTAGAGGTGNGAGCATCCAGGCGTGAGAGGTTCACTAGGAGTTCANNCTTTGAACTACAGCACTGGCCATGATTGCCTTTCAGAAGATCCCCTGCTTTGCTTTTGATTAATTATACATTTATTATTTAAATACATTGAAATAATATAACCTCCCAACAATATATATATTCATATGGCTGTAAATGTGTGGGTAAAGAGGGTTTTGACACTCTGGCATGAAAAGCATCAGTTACCAGTTTTAAAGTGTGCCTAAAGACTCTCAGTAGAAGGAAGTTAGGTGATAAGGATCACAGATGAATAGTCATCAATGGAGCTTAGACCCAGGGACCTTAACTGAATGTTCCTACAAACTTTTAAACCTTTGAAAGTTTACGGATGTAATCACGGATGTAATTACGGATGTTCTGATTAAGAGATGTGATGTTCTGTACCTGTTCTTCAAAGTCTTTGCCTGATTGATTTTGTATTTTCCTGTGCCAGAAAATTTAGTTAATTGCCAGTTTTTCTGTATATAACTGCCTACCTTTGAACAGCAAAACGCATTCAGACGCATATAGCTTTACTGTGTGTGTCTGTCTGTCATTTCGCACCGCGACCAGTGCCTTCCTGCATACCAAAAGACCCTGCTTCCCCCACGGGTGTGTGTTTCGACTGAGTCGGTCCGTGGCAGCTAAACATTATAAAAGCAATATACAGAAAACCAGTAGCCAACATCAAACTAAATGGAGAGAAACTTGAAGCAATCCCACTAAAATCAAGGACTAGACAAGGCTGCCCACTCTCTCATTACCTATTCAATACAGTATTTGAAGTCCTAGTCAGAGCAAATAGAAAACAAAAGGAGATCAAAGGAATACAAATTGGAAAGAAAGAAATCAAAACATCACTATTTGCAGTTGATATGATAACATAAATAAGTAACCCCAAAAATTCCACCAGAGAACTAAACCTAATAAACAACTTCAGTGCAGTAGCTGGATATACAATTAACTCAAACAAATCAGTGGCCTATATCTACACAAAAGATAAACCGGCTGAGAAAGAAGTTAAGGAAACAACACCTTGGTGTGACTCTAACTAAGGAAGTGAAAGATCTGTATGATAAGAACTTCAAGTCTCTGAACAAAGAAATCAAAGTTCTCAGAAGATGTGAAGCTTTCCTTTGCTCATGAATTAGTGAAATTAATATGAGATATCTATTTTTTTTCTTTTGACCAGTGTACAGTTACCCTTATAATAAGGTCACAGTATTCAATAAACCCAGGAATGACTGATTGATTACCTTACCCCATTGTACAGTTATCCTTTGTCTTTCTTAAAGTTTCTACTGCAGTAATGAAACACCATGATTAAAAAGCAAGTTAGGGGAAGAAAACATTTACTTAGCATACACTTCAAAATGTAATCAATCATGAGAGCCTTTACATGAATGCAAACATGGATAGAACCTAAAGACAATAGCTGAAACGGAGGTCATGAATGCATTTTGATTACTAGCTTGCTCTCATCCTGCTTTCTTACAGAACCTACAAACACCAGCACAGGGATAACACCAACCAAGATGGGATGAACCTTCCTCCCATTAATTACTAGTTAGGAAAATACTCTACAGTTGGATCTTTTGAAGGCCCTTTTTAAATTGAGTTTCTACTCTTTCAGATGACTCTAGATTGTGTCAAGTTGAACTAAAACTATGCAGGATACCTTAGAAAAGTCTATGTGAAAGTATGAAAGAAAAATTAACAGTAAAACACTTAAGTATTTTACAAGTCCTTCTGATTAAAGACCTGACCTTTCCTTCATTCAAGGGGTCATAAGTCTTCAAACTGGCTCAAATACGAAAATTTGGTCATGGACCAAAATTGGCTTTTTCCATGATCCAAAGTAACTTTTATTTGATTGAAAATTTGTCTCTTTATACAAAACAAACAAAAATGTAGTAGCCATCTTAACTCTTTCTTGCCTGAAAACATCATGCTTGATTAGCCAGGACTAAAGTCCATATAAGTCCTTTCATCATAAATGTACTTTGCCTGTGAAACTCATTAGTAGACAGGACATTCTAGACATTGCTTTCTCTATGCTGCCCACTATGTTAACTATGATAAGCATGATTATATTATCTCTTGTGATTCATTCCTACTGTGTGGTCACTGCTATTTCAGGCCCACATTAAGCCCATCACATTTAATTTATCCAATTGAGCATTAAATATATTTAGCAACAATATTGCTCTTCGGGTATACTGATGCCCTTCAAACCATTTTGAATCTAACAGGATTAATGAAAAACATATATTCTATATCTCTGCACTGAGGGAGATTAAGTTTTATACAGCATAACCACCATAGCACTACAATGCCTTCGAACCTCAAAAATCCATTCATCTATAATTAGATAAGAAATAACAGGTGTATTAGTCAGGGTTCTGTAGAGTCACAGAACTAATGGGTAGTCTCTATATAGTAAAGGAATTTATTTATGACTTACAGTCAGCAGACTAACTCCCAACAATGGTCAGCAACAGCTGTGCATGGAAGTCCAAGGATCTAGCAGTTGCTCAGTCCCATATGGCAAGCAGGCGAAGGAGAGATAGAGAGCCTTCCTTCTTCCAATCTCCTTCTATGGTGTCCAGCAGAAGGTGTAGCCCAGATTAAAGGTGTATGCCACCACACCTTTAATCCCAGATGACCTTGAACTCAGAGATCTCCCTGTCTTAAGCTTCTGAATTCCATAGCCACTATGCCTCAAGATCTCCATACCAAGATTCAGGTCAGAAACTTCTATCTCCCAGTCTCCAAATTAGGGTCACTGGTGAGTCTTCCAATTCTGGATTGTATTTCATTCCAGATATAGTCAAGTTGACAACCAGGAATAGCCACTACACCAGGCATCTCTAAATTCTTTTTAATGGACCATCTTCTGACAAATATTTCAGCCTAATACTCAAACAAATGTTGGACACCGGGCATGGGGGAAAAAATGGAGTGGGAGAAAACCCTCATCCCACCAGAGTTTAGGTACTCTGAGTAGGTAGCCATCCAGGATTGCAGTAAGCTTTACATGTGGCACAGGGTAGGTGTCTGGCTGTGGGAAGCTACGGAATCAAGGGCAATCCTAGGTAACTGATTCTCAATCTCAGACATCCCAGACACTGCTGTTCACCACAGAATAACTGAGAACAAATGGGGTTCCAGGGGTGGCTCAGTCATCCCTGGGCCCAAAGGGAGGTGAGGGCAGGGAAAGAGGGGGCTCTGGGTGGTTCACACTCAAGCAAGAGTCCTTGGTCCAGTCAGTAGCTGGAGTGCAGGGAAGCCTTCTGGAGGGAGGTTAGATGCAGCTCTTTAGGGGAAAGCCTATCTCATCATTCAAGCACAGATGAACAGAGACAGTCTATGGTTTTAGGGCTTTATCATAGAAAGGCAAGGAGAAAGAGAGAAGGTAGAAAGAAGGAGAGAGCCCAGCCATGGCCACGTGGAGAGACAGGAATAGAGAGAGGGAAGGAAGGTTAGAGATGAGAGTAAGGAAGGTGAGAGCTTAAAATGAGAGAAGAGGGGCCAAGCAGCCACATTTATAGTGGGCTGGGCTACCTTGTAATTGCACGGTAGTTGTGGGAAGGTGCATACCTGGCTACAGTCTGGTAACTATGGGGGTGGAGTCTAGCAAGAATGCCAGAAGTTTGGGGCTTTGTCTGTGTGACTGATAGTCATACACCTCTCCTGCAGGGGCTGTGGGGGCAGTAAATTCAACAGGAGCCAGAGGTCCAGGAAACATGATCAAATACCTTCAGTCCTATATAGGTGGAAATTACCACCCATGGGCTCCCCGAGGTTCCAGACCTTTGCTCTACTTGAGACCAGGCTGTCTGTGCCCAGCCCACTGCCCCACAAAGTTTTGGCAACTTCTATTACCTGTTTGAGCTTCCATGTTAAACCTGTAATTTCCACCCAATTGGCCAACATAATTAAAATTAGCATGATCTAGTTTTATGTTCTTTCGCCGCTTTCCCACACCTTGAAATTCATTCTAACGCATATTTCCCGGGCTTTTGCCCGAAAAAATTAGTAGACACCTTAAGTTCATTATTAATAGTAGTAAAACTTTTCTCCGCCAGGATCCTACTTAGCCTTAAATCTAAGTTGCTGAAGCAACTATTGTATCCTCTGAGGTGCATCAGAATTTCATACCTGGCATCTTCTTCAGAGAAAGTCACTGCCGTTTTAACATAGAGTGAAGGATTAAGTTCTTCTGGAATAAGCAGAAAAGACAATTCTATATACAATAGGAGTTTGGTTATGCCTTTTTTTAAGGTTAGAGATAATTCAACCTAGGATAAAATAAACCTTAGTGTACCTAATAGTTCTATGTTCACAGGATCACTATTGTCTTAACAGACATTGCTATGCCAAGGTAAAGGATGTAATTTATTTATTTTTTACAAACTAATGCCATTACTTTAGCCAATGATACTCTCCAAGGCCAGAACTTATATTTTCGTCAGAATTCAGCCAGTCTTATAATGAGGTCCTTGGTGTGTTTTCTCTGTAACATGAGCTCTGTAGATACTCCAAAACATATTTATGAACCTTATATTGCTCTTGTGCATCTACAGCTGGTCAATTTTAAAATCTGAGATTATAGTTTTACTTCATTACTCTATCATATGATACTAGAATTTGGTTAATTATCAAAGTGCTCATTCTTTATTTAGGCAAATTTATCCCAAAATTCTAAAAGCAAATAACTCTATACTTATATGTTTCTAAACCTACTTTACTGAATGTACTTAAATGTTTTAACCTCCCTTCTAGCATAAGGGTAACCCACCAGCACTAGTGGAAAGGTACCTTTACTAGGGCAAAAGAGGATGTGAGGACCTGTTTAGAAACAGTTCTTCAGGGCAAATCCAATCTGCATTGTCAGAATATTAACAGTTCCAATCACATGAATTAGCAGTGATAGCTCAATTCATGGGGAAACAAGTAGAGATTCCTGTTGTGAATAGAAAATATTCTTGATTTCTGAGTCAGAATGGCTAGCAAAAAGAAAGTTTTTCATATACTGGTAGATAAGTAGAAGCGAACATATAAAGATCCTCTTCATGAGGCAGATAATGATGAAGTTAAAAGATTTCATTTCTCTCTGTCATCCCTTAACACGTATCAATCATAAGTAATAGGCCAAACCTTGATTCTACTGGGAAAGTATATTTCAGATGATTGATGTGACAACATTTAGAAATGCAAATTCAGTTCTTCCCTGAATGTGAGTATATAAAACAGAAACTCAGTGATACATAATTACCTAAACAAGGTTTTTGACACAATCCTCATTGGAAAACTATTAGCAAATTTTGAGACAAGTGAGAATTCAATATCTAAAGCAACTCATTAGTCAAACTTTTTTTTTTGAGATATGGTTTCTCTGTGTAGCCCTGGCTGTCCTGGAACTCACTCTGTAGAACAGGCTGGCCTCGAACTCAGAAGTCTGCCTGCCTCTGCCTCCCAAGTGCTGGGATTAAAGGTGTGCGCCACCACGCCCGGCTGTCAAACATTTTTATAACCATATCATTACACAGAGTCAAGCTCTTAAGGAGAAAGTTTAAGAATGAAGAAAATTTACTGAAATATTTACCATTGGAAGCTGAAGCTATTGCTCTATTTTTCTGCTATCTGCTTTTGGGGGTCATTTTGCTTATTACTTACTTCCAGATCAAGTATCTTTCAAATATGAACAAATTTTCTATTATGTATTGGTTTACAAATTCTTTTTGATAATCTGATAGGCAACATTATATTAACAGCTTAAAAATACTTGCAAAATTTTCTGTCTGGTGTCTCTCTGAGGCGGGTCCAGCAGGAGAACATGGGCCGCAGAAGAAACAGAGCTTCCTGGACATGGTACTATGGACCTTCATGCTCAGCCAGGAGGTGGAGCTGATCCTCAGTCCTCTGTGAACTTTCCTGGCCAGAGGAGCACTTGCCTCCAAGGAGAGCTCTGACTCTGGGACTTGGGGGGGGTGGGGGGGGGGAGATCACCATTTTCTATCCGGGGTCTCTCTGAGGCAGATCTGCTCAGAAGTACACTGCAACAGAGGTACAACAGGCCTACATCTGCAGCCAGAGGAGGAGCTGTTCCGTGGTTCTGTATGCATTGGTCTGGCCAGGAGAGAGCTAGTCTCCCAGGAGTGCTGGCACAGGCTAACAGAATCACAGGAGGAACAAGTTCCAGCAAGAAAAAGCTAGAATATCTAACACCAGAGATTGCCAGATGGAGAAAGGCAAACATACATATCTTACTGTGGGAAGGGGGTGTGCCAAGCCTTGTGTTCCCTGGCTGCAAGAATCTGAGCCTGCTGAGCTTGTGTGGACAATCCTGTACTGCCTGCCTGCTGAGTTACTGGACTATCAATCACCACATGCCCTGGCTAAACTCTGACAGGATCCAGGAGAGGGGGGAGGGATTAGGTCAGAGGACTGAAAACAGGATGCACCCCAGGCAGGAGGGAGAATGTTGTTTTGAAGGAGCTCTGAGGACTGAGAAAAACAGGATGTGCCCCAGAGGGGAGGGAGGAAAATGCTGCAGGGAGGGGGGGGAAGCTGTAAATAGTTCAGTTGGAGCAAGCAGTAGAAGAGTGCAGTCGGAGTGAGTTGGAGCTGGGAGAGGGTTTGAGAAAGCTGTTTGTGAAAGGGAGAGGAAAAAGCTGTTCAGAGAAATAAAGATGTTTGTTTGGAACCTTCCTTGGCGTTTGTGTCATTTCTCCCCATCTCTGCCAGTCAGAGTTTGGGGGTCTGTGGCATTGTACAAGAGAAACCAAGACTATTTGGCATCATCAGAGCCCAGTACTCCCACCACAGTCAGTACTAGATTCTCCAACACACTGTAAAAGCAAGATTCAGATTTAAAATCATAACTCATGATGCTGGAAGAGGATTTTAAAAGGACATTAATAACACCCTTAAAGAAATACAGGAGAACACAGTTAAACAGGTTAAAGTCCTTAAAGAAGAAACACAAAAATCCCTTAAAGAATTACAGGAAAACAAAACCAAACAGGTTAAGGAATTGAACAAAACCATCCAGGATCTAAAAATGAAAGTAGAAACAATAAAGAAATCACAAAGGGAAACAATCAGCATATAGAAATTCTAGGAAAGAAAGCAGGAGCCATGGATGAAAGTACCACCAACAGAATACAAAATACTGAAGAGAGATTCTCAGGTACAGAAGATTTCAGAGAAATCATAGACACAGCAATCAAAGAAAATGCAAAATGCAAAAATGTCCCACGCTACCTTCTCGCCAGCAAGAAATGACGCGGCACACAAACAGGATCCTTCT
>NC_034599.1:14117793-14165119 GCF_900095145.1 Mus pahari | reverse complement strand
GGGGGGTATAGGGAACTTTTGGGATAGCATTTGTAATGTAAATAAAGAAAATAAAAAAAAGAGCACTAAGTACAAAAAAAAAGAAGTACCTTTTTCCCACTAGTATGTTTATTAATTATATCAATATTCAGATCTCTTTTTATGTGATACAATAAATACATTAAATTTATTCATATTAACAGCCAGTTTTATAATCTGTATAGTATATGCCTAAAAACTGAATAATAAGAACATTTTGTTGGTTTCTTTTTGTTTGTTGGAGACAGTTTTTCTTTCTAACCCTTGCTGTCCTAGAATTTACTCTATAGATCAGGCCATCCTTGAACTCACAGAGATTTTCCTGTTTCTGCCTCTTGGTGCTTCAACCGAAATTATAAGCCACTACCACCTGGGTAAACATTCTTTCTTTTTTTATTCCTGTTTTGTTATTAATCATATTATTTGTTCAATTTCAGATGTTATCCCCATACTCAGTTTACCTTCCATGAAACCCCCATACCACTCCCCTCCACTTTGCCTCTAAGAGGGTACTCCCCCACCCACTCATCCTCTCCAACCTCCTCTCTCTAGCATCCTCTATTTCTGGAGCATCAAGACTGGATAGGATCAAGAAACTCCCCTCCCAATAATACTAGATGAGATAGCAGGAGCCATGAACTGGCCAATGTATATTCTCTGGTTGGTGGTTTAGTATCTTGGAGCACTGAGGGGTCTGGTTCATTGATACTGTTGTCTTCCTATAGGGTTGCAATTCCCTTCAGCTCCTTCAGCTCTTCCCCTAATTATTCCATTGAGGTCCACAAGCTCAGTCCAGTGGTTGGCTGCGAGTATCTGAATCTGTCTTAGTCAGGTGCTGTCAGAGCCTCTAAAAAGACAGACATACCAGGATCCTATCTGAAAGCACATCTTAGCATCAGCAATAGTGATGTGCTTTGGTATCTGAGGATGGAATGGATCACACATTGGGCAGACTCAGGGCAAGAACCTTGAACATATCAGCACAGGAGAAAATTTTCTGAATAGAACACTAGCGGGTCAGACCGTATGATCAACAATTAACAAATAGAACCTTATGAAACTGAAAAACTTCTGTAGGCAAAGGACACTATCAATAAGAAAACCTGGCAAATTACAGATTGGGAAAAATCTTTATGATGGCTAATATCCAAAATATAGGAAGAACTCAGAAAGTTAAACTCAAAAAAAAAAAAAAACAATAAAACCCAATTAACAAATGGGGTACACAGCTAGACAAATAATTCTCAACAAGGAATCTTGAATGGCCAATAAGCACCTACTGAAATGTTCAACACTCTTAGTCATCAGGAAAATGCAAATTAAAGCATTTAATTCCCCACCAATCTGAACGACTAAGATCATAAATTCAGGTGACAGTAGATGCTGGCAAGAATGTGGAGAAAGTGGCACAATCCTCTGTTGGTGGTGGAACTGCAAGCTAGTACAACCACTTTGTAAACCAATCTGGATGTTCCTCAGAAAATTGGCAATACCTCTACCTGAAGACCCAGCTATACCACTCCGGGACACATACCCAAAAGATGCTCCAACATATAAATGGCTCCACTATGTACATAGCAGCCTGATTTATAATACCCAGGACCTGGAAACAACACAGATGCCCCTCAATAGAAGAATGGATACAGAAAATATGGTATGTTTACAAAATGAACTGCTACCAAGCTACAAAAATGATGACTTCCTGAATATTTTTGGCAAATAAGTTGAACTAGAAAATGTCATCCTGAGTGAGATAACCCAGACACAAAGGACATACATGGTATGTACTTATTTTTAAGTGGATATTAGCCCAAAAGCAGAGAATACCCATGATACAATTCAAAGACAACATGAAGTTTAACAGAAGGACGGCCGTAGTCTGAATGATTCAAACCCAGTTAGAAGGGGTGACAAAATAATGTCAGGAGGTAGAAGGTGGGAGACAGGGATGGTATGAAAAAGGGAGGATGGGACCAAGTATTGGAAGAGACAATAAAACAGTCTAAAGGTGCAGGAGAACAAATAGAAATAAGTATCAGTGAACAGCCATCCAGCAGCCATGAGCAAACTGGGTTTATCTGAAAGGGGAGCTGGAAATAAAAAAGAGATGGATGGCAGTAAGAGAAGAATTAATCTAAGAAAATATTCTGATCAAAGTCCCAAGTTTAACATTCAACACTGTGTTTATATAGGGAGAGCCCACAGATGTGGGCCCTAAGGGGTGTAGGGGAGGAGTGGGAAGGGAGGAGCCCATGTCCAGCCAGAGTTCCTCCTGTGCTCTGGGCAGGCAGATGTGGGAGGGCTGCCAGATGCTTTCCACTCAACCCTGGGTGGGCATCTAAGTCACTGACCCCACATGGTGGGGAGTGGACAGTAGGCAGCCCCTGATACCAAAGGCCCCAGGGTGGCATCTTCAGCCCCAGAGTTACAGGAGAGAGGGCAGAGAGAGAGAGGTTGCCATGCAGGCGAGAGTCCTAAGTCCAGGAAATACTAAAGTATAGAGGAAAATTCTAACAACTTACCTTTTAGATAATGATTTTCAAATTTGCCTAAATAGTTTGCCATGAAATAGGGCAAATATCAGTATTCTGCAGTAACCAATTGAATTGCTCTTTGAAATAAGGAATAAATGTTTCATCAAGTTCTTTCCCAAAATACTTTCATGGCTCTATCCCATAATTCTATATTAACACAGCCACAGGTTCAAAGTAAAGTTTTGTTCAAACTTTACTTGGAGATGAAGAAAAATGAATCTACATTAATAGTCCCTTTTGCAAAAATACTATTGTGAAACAGCTAACAATTGATGATCATAGTCTATATAATGCATCTGTTGTTGGGTAATAGCTTCCACTACTTTCTTTTTTTTTTAACATGTAATTAGTGTTTATGAAATAAATACATTGCCTCTCCCTCAAAAAACTCCTGTGGATAAGACTACTTAATTCATTTTAGTATTTCACAATATTGGAATAAAGAAGAATAGGATCATCTGCTGAGCTATAAGACATAATCAATTTTATACAGATTTAGCTCCTGGTTATGTTGGAGAAAGAATATACTACAGAAAATGAGAAGACTGTTAAATTTCTACTTTCTTCCACAAACTGTATTATGATTAGAATTGACTGACAAGAGCATTTAAACCTAGAAACAAAACCTGTTTGAAGATACTCTGTCAGCATTTGTACAGAAATCCAATGTTTGTTTGTTTGTTTGTTTGTTTGTTTGTTTTTTCTTTCTCCACTGGGTTCATTTTTCCTTTTATTTATTTATTTATTATTATTTTCTTTATTTACATTTCAAATGCTATCCCGAAAGTTCCCTATACCCCACCCCCGCCCCTGCTCCCCTACCTACCCACTCCCACTTCTTGGCCCTGGCCTTTCCCTGTGCTGGGTCACTGCTTGTGGACGTTGTACATCGTGGTGCGGAGCCTAGTGCGCACCACGATGTACAACGTCCACAAGCAGCCAGGCACTGGCATAGCCTCACAAGAGGCCGCTATATCAGGGTCCCTTCAGCAGAATCTTGCTGGCATGTGCATTAGTATCTGGGTTTGGTGGCTGATGATGGGATGGATTCCCGGATGGGGTAGTCTCTGGATAGTCTATCCTTTCATCTTAGCTCTAAATTTTGTCTCTGTACCTATATCCTTTCATGCTTCCACTACTTTCTACAAAGCTATTTGTCCCTCATCAGTTAATTGTCCAGGGGAATTAGGATTTCCATTCCTCTTGGGGAGTATCAGAGACTTAGATTCTTCTATGATAAGCTTAAGATAAGGTCTTAGCCAATTAACATCTCTTAGAAGCTTTTAAAAATCATTTATTTTTTTCTTATTTGAATTTTCTGTGATATAATTTGTTTAAGATATAACTAAACATTGAAATACTGAAAAAGATATTACCTTTTAATCTATTCTGGAGTAACAACTATTCCAAAATTTTAAAACTTGTTGTGTAAGAGCAAAGGCTTGTAGCAAAACTTCATCGGAGAGATCAGTTAATAAAATATCCATATAATGAATAATATACACTGAAAGATTCAAAGTTCTAACCTTGTGTATTGAAACAGTGATAAATTTTTTATATAATGTAAGGCTACTATCCATTATTTGAGGCAAAACTTTCCAATGATATCACATCATAGGTTCTTTAAAATTAAAAGCTCACTAAAACAAACCCTTTCCAGTCATCAGGATGCAAAGAAATAGTATAAAAATAATATTTTATATCTATAGTAATTTTATACCTATTTTTTGGAATGGCAGCTGGAATAGGTAAACCTGTTAGTACCATGACACTTAAAGCCCCAGCCCAACTATGTGACCCTTGACCTGCATTGCCAGGATAATGACCATCAATCCCATAACCCACTTGGCTCAGTTCCCAACCTCACTGGTGTGACATCATTTTCTGTATAAATTAGGAGGTTACCCCTTCCTCTCTCTCTCTCTTTGTTCTCTCCCCCATCGTTCTCTCTCTTTCCTCTTCTCTGCACTTCCACTTTGCTGCCCCTGTACCTCTGCACAATAAACCTCTCCCATGTGGAACCACATTGGCCTGGTCTGCTGTTACCTTTATCTGCCATATATATACCAACTTCCACCAGTGTCTGGTGTGCCCGAAAGGGAACCCCAGTGGATGCAGTAGTGGGTACAGAACACAGCATTCATAGTAAGAATCCCACAGCCTTACAGCTGTGCCAACTCTCTGGGCAGAGGACCGCACCTCCTTTTCTCTCCTCCCTCTGAGCCAGAACTTGTGATGATCCCACCTCCCGCTGGATTTTTAAATCCTGGTCAAAAGGGGAGTTAACTGCTGCTAAGCCTTTGCTGCTAAGCCCAGCTTTCATGCAGAAGTGGTTGCCTGAGAAATGGCTTGGCACTGACACAAAGACCAGTGGGGGAGGGGCATCATTGCCCCCCATTTCCACCACGTGACCCGGCACCGCTGTGGGACACAGGAACTTTAAACTAACTGAGTTGTGCCACTCCCACATGCCTTACAGGCTGGGCTTCCATGCTCCCATTTTATCAGTTCGCTAAAAATTCCCATGCAGACACTGGCATACTATCACTAGGGCTTGTCAGCAGGGAGGGGCCTTCAGTTCCCAGAACAAAGCCTGGCTAGTTCTGCCTGAGAACTAAGGGGCTAGAGTTTTACAGCAATACCTCCAGTTGACATAAAAGCCAAGACATTGCTCATCTGGATCTTGTTCTTCCAAAAGTTGCTCTCTCCTCATGGTCCCTAGTGGCTGGCTGAAATCCCTGGCCAGGGTAGAGCACTTTCCACAGTAAATCCAGGACTTACTGGGTAGCCACTAGAGGTCCTTGTGACGACTTGAGCACTCTAGCCTGACTGATTTCCTTTTTGGTTTCTGGGTTGTTCTCAGGTTACTGGTACAAACACCAGGAACTTCCAGAATATGGGCAACATCATGTCTTCAAATGTATCCCCAGATACACCACTGGGATGTCTCCTAGAAAACCTTGAGTCTTTGAAGCTAATGCCTCCTTTGAAGGCATCAAGATTGATATTTCTTTGCAATAAGGTCTGGACTCAGTACTCACTAGACAAAGGTTCCAAATGGCCACCGAATGGTACCTTAGATCCAACTGTTTTAAGGATCTTAATACATACTGCTAGCGAACTGGTAAATGGGAAGAGGTTACCTATGTAAAATCTTTCATTCATCTCCATTCCAATCCTACTATGTGTTCTTCCTGCTCTCCAACTCAACTCCTGTTAGCCATGAACCCTGCACAACTCCCACTAGACGATACTATGATATTGGACCCAGCATATGAAACAGCTCCTTTCCGCTGTAGGCCTGCTTCTGCGCCACTTAGAACCCAAACTGCTGCCTCAGTTTTCCCTCACCGAGACTCCCCAGGGCCTGTCATCCCCAGCTCGCCTCCTTCTGTGCCAACTGCAGGTCCCTCCAAACGTTCTACCTTGGCACCTAATTTCACACCACCTATCACTTGCTCTAAGGGCACGACCAAAACCCCAAACTCTCCACCCCTAGAGGAATCTGACCCAGTGACTGTCCTTCCCTTAAGGGAGGTTGCAGTGGTAGATGGTCTGGTCAGAGTACACATCCCCTTCTCACTGAGTGAACTTACTCAGATGGAGAAGAGATCGGGCTCCTATACTTCTAACTCTTCTGCCTTTATCAAAGAATTCCAGTATATCACTCAGTCGTACAGCTGGTAAAGGGAATGACATGGTATTGTTAGTAGGTTGGTTGGCTAAAAGAATGAGCAGAGAAACTGCTGGTGAGCTTGAGTCCAGGTGAATGTGGGGAGCAAAAGAAAGAGGCTGCCAGCCTAGATAGGAGATCTCTTCCCAATAAGGGGACAGGACATGTGGGCACTACCAGCCTTACAGGTAGATCCCCGAGTCTGGGACATCCAGTATCCCTCTGTCGTTAAACACCATTCGCCTGTTGTAATCCAATTGTTGGACCCTACCAGGTATATCACCCAGGCTCAATACCCCCTCCTTCTCCAGAGCCTCAGGGGTCTCAAGATGATCATCTTTGACCTGTTGAGAAAGAAACTCCTTTGTCCTACCTCTTCTCCCTTTAACACCCCTATACTGGCAGTAAAGAAACCCAGTGGTGCTTATCATTTAGTCCAGGATCTCAGACTATTAACTCTGCAGTGGTGCCTCTCCACCCGGTTGTGGCTAACCCTTACACACTTCTTTCTACTATACCCTCAGGTACTTCCCATTTCTCAGTTCTAGATCTTAAGGATGCGTTCTTCTCTATTCCTCTAGATGTCCAGTCACAAAACATATTTGCTTTTACCTGGACAGATCCTGATACCCATTTTTCTACCCAACTGACCTGAACTGTTTTACCCCAGGGATTCCAGGATAGCCCATACCTATTTGGCAGGCCTTAGCTTCTGACCTACTATCTCTGTCTTTCCCTAAATCTAAGATCATACATTATGTAGATAATGTCCTTCTCTGTAGCCCTTCTTTAGAAATCAGCCAGACTGACACCTCAGCTCTTCTGAATTTCCTCTCTAATCATGGATGGCTACAGGGTCTGACCCTCTGAAGTCCAACTGTCCACTCCTCAGGTTATCTGTTTGGGACTAATAATCACCCCAACCCATAAGGCTATTACATTAGACAGAAAGAATCTGATTCAGTCTCTAACTATTTCATCTACAAAAAAAAGAAATTTTGTCATTCCTAGGAATACCCACCTTTTTATGTTTTTGGGTCCCTTCCTTATCCCTTCTTTCTCAGACCCTATATGAAGCAGAGTCAGGCCCCACTCACGAACCTCTTTTAAAACCTGTTACCAAGCCCTTTCAAAGGCTCCAACAGGCCCTTCTTAGGGCTCTGACCTTTCATCTTCCTGGCCTGGCTCATCCTTTTTCCTTCTATGTAACTGAGAAGGAGGGATTTGCCATTGCAGCCTTGGGCCACCAAATAGGACTTTCTTTTGCACCTGTGGCATACCTGTCAAAGAAACTGGATCTAACCATTCAGGGATGGGCGCCCTGTATTCACACCCTAGCAGCTACTGAACTTCTTATTTGAGAATCAAAGAAACTAACCTTTAGATCACCTATAGCTGTCTTCGCTTCTCATAACCTGTCACATCTCCTAACGAATAAAGGATTACAGACTCTACCTCCCTCTAGAGTTACCTCTTTCCAGGTAGCTCTAATAAAAGACTGCACACTCACTTTCCAATCATTTCCACCTATCAATATTTCTAACCTTCTTCCCAAACCAAATACTAATCACTCCCTATCCCACTTCTGCACTGAAACTCTAGAAGAACTATTGCCTCATCCTTCACATATACAGGAGGGCACATTGCCCCAAGCCACATACACTTGGTATACAGATGGCAGCTCCTTCCTACATGGAGAAGCCAGAAGGGCTGGCTATGCTATAATATCAGACACTGAGGTAGTAGAGGCACAGACCCTTCCTGCCCATACCACTAATCAAAAAGCTGAACTAATAGCCCTCACCCATGCTTTTCAACTGGCACAGGGACAATCCCTAAATACATATACAGATTCCAAGTATGCTTTCCACATCCTCCTGTCCCATGCTGCCATCTGGAAGAAACGTGGACTACTTATCACAAAGGGAGGATCAGTAACCAACACCAGATCATGGCTATGCTAGAGGCCTCCCTCCTCCCTGCAGCTATTGGGATCATCCATTTCAAGTCCCACCAGACAGATGATTCTATTGTCTCTAAGGGAAACAATGGAGCTGATGAGGCAGCTAGAGGTGCAGCCCTCAGGGGCCTAGACTCATCTTATTCTCCCTAGGGCATTCTTATACTAGTCTTCATCTCCACCCTCACCCTTTGACATCTGTCAAACTCTGTTATACCTTCACCAACTCTTTCATCCTAATAGCCAAACACTGTGGTCCTTTGTTAAAACTCACCAACAGCCCACTCCTGAAGACCTACATTTCCTAAAATCTATCACTGCTTCTTGTAAAATCTGTCAGACATCTAACTCCAACTCAAGGTATTGAGGCCTTTCTTTCCCACACATCAGGCTACAGGTTCCCTTCCTGGAACTGACTGGCAACTTGACTTCACCCACATGCTCACTGTCAGCTGTGTCAAATACCTCCTGGTCTTGGTGGATACCTTCTCAGGGTGGGTAGAAGCATTTCCCACGACTAATAAAAGGGCTCAGACAGTCTCTGATCTTCTCCTCAGAGAGATCATCTCTCGATTCGGTGTTCCGGTCTCTCTCCAATCAGAAAATGGGCCTAAATTTACCTCCCAAGTTTCTCAGATCCTATCTAAGGCCCTAGACATCCCCTAGCACTTTCACATCCCTTACCACCCTCAATCCTCAGGCAAGGTAGAAAGAACAAATCACTCCTTAAAAACTACTCTTGTTAAACTGTCACAGGAACTTCATCTTGACTGGGTAAAGCTCCTGCCCCTGGCTCTTTTCAGACTGTGAGGTCTCCCCAAGGGACCTCTCCTCATCTCACCTTTCAAACTCATGTATGGGCATCCAGTCCTAACTCCTGGCCTCTCACCCAAGCGCTCTCCCCTTCAAGATCACTTGCATACCCCATTACTTTCTCATCTCCATTCTCTCCTATGGAACTTTGCTGACCATCACCTACCTCGACCATACTCTGTTCCCTGCCCACTTCCTGTTAATATTGGAGACCAAGTCCTTTCATCCCCTCCAGGTCATCAGCCCTCACCCCTTTCTCCTAAGTGATTTTTACTCTTTGGTGTAAACCGTTCTTACTATCCAAAAGCAGATCAATTCTTTCACAGCCGTGGTACTTCAAAACCTGACCTCCTGACAGCTAAAGAAGGTGGTCTTTGCCTGTTCCTACAAGAAGAATGTTGTTTCTATGTCAACCCATCTGGGGTAGTGAAAAATAAAATCCAGGAACTACAGGCAGACATAAAAATTTCAGCAACCGTGAGACCTCCGGTCCTGGTATCTTTGAAAACCCCATATAGAAGTAGATCCTTCCACTCATAACACCTTTCTTGGTCGTCTTCCTGGTCTTATTATTCACTCCCTGTCTTATTAATCTTGTCTCTACATTTCTTCAGCAACAAGTACAAAGAATTTCTAACCAAACTGTTAATCAGCCCCTGTTACAGGATTGTCAGCCACTGCCCACAGACAATTATCAAAGGGATTCCGATGGTGAAAACCAGACATACCCTGGAAATTGATGATGTCCCTAAACAGCAGGAAGTACCTTAAAAGACACAACACCCCTATTTCATTTTCACCATTGGTTTCCCCTCTCTTTTCTCCCCTTCTTTTTATAATAACAAGAAGGGAGGCATGTTAGTACCAGGACACTCCAAGCCCTGGCCTAACAATGTGACACTTGACCTGCATTGTCAGGACAATGACCCTCAATCCCACAACCCACTTGGCTCAGTCCCCACCCTCACTGGTGTAGAAATTAGGAGGTCACCCCCTCCTTTCTCTCTCTCTGTTTTCCTTTTCTTCTCTCCCCCCTTTTCTCTCTTTCCTCTTCTCTGCCCTTCTACCCGCTTCACTGCCCCTCTACCTCTGCACAATAAACCTCTCCCACATGGAACCACCTTGGCCTGGTCTGCTGTTTGGTTTATCTGTT
This sequence comes from Mus pahari, assembly GCF_900095145.1. NCBI lineage: Eukaryota > Metazoa > Chordata > Mammalia > Rodentia > Muridae > Mus > Mus pahari. The sequence continues at coordinate 14,154,968 of NC_034599.1, read as the reverse complement.
CAAAATATATATACTGTTGGGCGTGGTGTTGCAAGCCTTTAATCTCAGCACTCAGGAGGCAGAGGCAGGTGGATTTCTGAGTTCAAGGCCATCCTGGTTTACCACATGAGTTCCAGGACAGACAGAGCTATACAGATAAACCCTGTCTCGAAAAACAAAAAGACAAAACTATATATATATATATATATATATATATATATGTATATATATTGTTTGATATTAATTAATTCATAAAAAATAGGTTATAATACCCCCATAATTTCCTAGTTTCATTAACCTTTACATCTTAAGATTGAACTTTGTTTTGTTTTGGATTAATGGAATAACCAATCCCTTGGAGGTAAGTGAGTACATCAGCTCCAGTGCCTATTAATCCCTCAAAACTTTTTTCTTTAATTAGCAATTTAAGGTTAGGTTTCTTATTAGTAATAGATTGAACCCAGTACACATCAGAAGAACCAAAGCCATTTTTTCCTCTCTCACTCTTAACAAATTTGGAGGGCAGGGACTACAAAGGAACTAAAATAAGTTGAGCAATTCTTTTACTACCTGGCACTGCTATAATGCCTTGGGGGCATGCTGTGTTTACCAAGTACTGGCCAGATATCAGCCCATCAGACTGCATTAGCATTCTCATAAACCTATTGTGTAAAGAAGGAACTAGTGCCTGGGGATCTCCAAAAATGTTACCAGCTACATTTAACAGTCTATCCACAATTTCCTGAAACAGTTCATCAAGACATTATTTGATCCCAGATAAACACCCACTGAGATCTCCTTTCCAATATTGAGGGGTTAGATTTGCTTCTACCACTATAACATATAAAGCTTGTATAAAACGGGCAGCGGTTCAGTACTGTGCTATAGCTGTTTTTAACTCTTTTTGTTTTTTTAACTCTTGCAATTATTTCCACTATTTGATTTTTTTCTTAATTACAAGTATGGGTGAATTAAAAACCCTGAGCCTGTGATCAAACTGCAATCTGCAGCCAATGGAACACTGGCAGTTTAATGATAATTTTTAGGTTTCTCTCGAAACACCAGAGCAGAAACAAAACTTTGGAAAACAAAACTCAACCTCCAACAAACAATCCAGTCTCTCCAAAAACACCATGTGAATCACCCCCATGCTACTGAAAGACCCCCGTTGCCGGGGAAACACTCACTCGAGTACTGGGATGAGACAACACCCAACAATTCGGGAGAAACCATTCTTCATGCAATATGCATGAGGTTTAATCGGGGGAAAAATCGACATGTTGAGGACGAGCTCATAGGAGATTGACCCCTAAGCAGTTTCAATTGAGGGTTTTTAAAGAAACTAAGGAAAGTGGGGGGGAGTTTACAAAGCCAAGTAAACATTTCAGCTTAACTCTTACTGAACATTTACAGGCTGTCTTTGGTAAACATTCTTGGTGGGGATATGAGTAAACATCATAAGAGTGGGGATGATGCATTACAGTCCATCTCCTACAGAAGGGTTACAAGCTATTTTTTGGCAAACATCAGGCACCAGGGTGGTTTAAGATGAGCCAGTTTCCCTTCTGGTCAGCACCGGGTCGCCTTGGGTGCAGAGTCAGTGGACACCCCCACGGCCCCTAGAGGACTCTCCACACCATCTTAGGATCACTGGTGAGCAGAACACAACATCGGTTCCATTCCAATCGCATGTGACCTGAGACAGCATTAGGTAAGCAGAAATCTGGCTTGACCAGGGGCACTAGTCCCTTCAGGTTGGCGCCAGCACTGGGTCACCTCGGCACGGATTCTGAGCACACCACCACAACCCCTATAGGACTCTCCACACGATCTTATGATCACTGAAGAAATAAAAGATTTTTTAGAATTCACTTCTTTATAAAATGTTGGTGCCCTTGCATTTGGGGCATAGACACTCAGAACTGAGAGTTCATCTTGGTGGATTTTTCCTTTGATGAGTATGTAGTGTCTGTCCCCATCTTTTTTGATAACTTTTTGTTGAAAGTCTATCTTGTTGGATATTAGAGTGTGGGGAATTGCAGACTGGTCTCCAGTCAAGCTGAGATCTGAACCCCAATGATCATAATTCACCCTCATGACACTGTAGGCCTTCCTTCATGCTCCTAGAACTCCAGTCCCTGCTTAAGGCACCACCTCCCACAGCCCCCACAAGAGAAGCATGGTCAGTGGTCATGTAAGCAATGACCCAAGCTTCTGACCTTCAGCCTAAACTCCTCCCCATTACCTAGCAACAATGAAGACCATAAATAGGGGTGTTCAGCCCCACCACACTCTCTCACTCCTTTGTCCTCTCACTTCTCTCCCTTCTCTTTCCTCTTCCCTTTCTCTTTGTCTTCTTCTCTCCTCTCCTCTCTTCCTCTTTCCCTCTCTTCTTCTCTAACCTTCTCTCTCTCTCTCTGTCTTTCTCTCTTTCTCTCTCTCTCTCTCTCTCTCTCTCTCTCTCTCTNCTTCTTCTCTAACCTTCTCTCTCTCTCTCTGTCTTTCTCTCTTTCTCTCTCTCTCTCTCTCTCTCTCTCTCTCTCTCTCTCTCTCTCTCCCTGCATTTCTATAATAAAGCTCTTAAACCATAGAGTCTCTGCTCTGCTCCATCAAGGCCCGCTGCACACTCTGCTCATTGTTGGGAACTTCTTCCCTATTCCCGCTGTCCTGCAACCCTGGGATGGTAGCAAGGTAGCCCCAGGGGGGTCCCTGGTCAGGGCTGCCCCTTCTCCACCCCCCACCACGTGGGTCAGAGGCAATGTCTACCCAGGGCCGAGTGGAAAGTGCCTGGCAGTCTCCCCACGCCTGACTGACCAGAGAATAGAGAAACTCTGGTGGAGCGTAGGCATATTTTTCTTATCCCCCTTTTCCCCAGGGGCTCCCCTGGCCTCCCTTTTATTTTTTCCCAACATTAGAGTGGATACTCCAACTAGTTTCTTGAGACCATTTGGAAAAATTTTTTCCAGGCTTTTACTTTGTCACTAAGATGTGTTTCCTGTATGCAGCAAAATGCTGGATCCTGTTTATGTATTCAATCTGTTAGCCTATATAGTTTTATTGGGCAATTGAGTACATTGATGTTCTGAGATATTAGGGACCAATGATTGTTATTTCTTTTGTTGTTCTTTTGTTGTTATAGGTGGAATTATGTTTGTGTGTTTCTCTTCTTTTGGATTTGTTGTGAAAAGATTAATTTCTTGCTTTTTCTCAGGTGTAGTTTACCACCTTCTATTGGAATTTTCCTTTTATTATCCTTTGTAGAGCTGGATTAGTGTAAAGATAATGTTTAAATTTGGTTTTGTCTTGGAATAACTTGGTTTCTTCAGCGATGACAATTGTCAGTTTTGTTGGGTATAGTAGCCTGGGCTGTCATTTTTGTTCTCTTAGTGACTGTATGACACCTGCCCAGGATCTTCTAGTTTTCATAGTCTCTGGTGAGAAGTCTGGAGTAAATCTGATAGGTCTGCCTTTAGCTATTGCTTGACCATTTTCCCTCACTACTTTCAATATTCTTTCTTTGTTCTGATCACTTAGTGTTTTATTTATGATGTTATGAGATGAGTTTCTTTTATGGTTCCATCTGTTCAGTGTTCTGTGGGCTTCTTGTATGCTTATGGGAATTTCTTTCTTTTAGTTAGGGAAATTTTCTTGTATAATTTTGTTGAGGATGTTTGCTAAACCCTTGAGTTGGGAATCATCACTCTTTTCTATAACTATTATTCTCAGGTTCAGTACTTCTATTGTGTCCTCAATTTCTTGAAAGTATCTTCTACCTCTGAGATTCTCTCCTCTATATCTCATATTCTGTTGGTGGTGCTTGCCTCTGTGACTCCTGTTCTCTTCCCTAGGTTTTCCATCTCCAGGACTGTCTCCCTTTATGTTTTCTTTAATGTCTTTTTCTTTAATGTCTCTATTTCCATTTTTTAGATCCTGGATGGATTTTTTTTAAAGATTTATTTATTATATGTAAGTATACTGTAGCTGTCTTCAGACACTCCGGAAGAGGGAGTCAGATCTTGTGAGCCACCACGTGATTGCTGGGATTTGAACTCTGCACCTTTGGAAGAGCAGTCGGGTACTCTTACCCACTGAGCCATCTCACCAGCCCCTGGATGGATTTTGTTCTAATCTTTCACCTATTTGATTGTGTTTTCCTATATTTCTTTAAAGTAGTTTTTTATACCTTTCTTAAAGTCCTCTATCATCTTCATGAAATGAGAATTTAGATCTGAATCTTGCTTTATAGGTGTGTTTGGTATCAAAGATTTGCTGTGGTAGGATAACTGGGTTCTGATGTTGACAAGTCAAATTGGTTTGTGTTGTTCAAGTTCTTATGCTTGCCTCTCACCATCTGGTTACCTCTGGTTTTATCTGACCTCTCTGTCTCTGACTGGCATTTTGTCCTTCCTGTAAATCTGTGATCTTATGATCCTGTGATTCTCTGCTCCTGGATGTGTCCAAAAACCTGTGGAATCAAGCTGCAACTTGGCTGTGGGCTGCATGGGTATGGATCCAGTATGGAGTCTCTGTTCCTGACAGAGGTGGAAACATGAAGGGGAGCAGGACTCTGGCTAGGCAGTTTTCTATTTCTTTTAGTGGATGATCAACTTAATAATTAGAATTAAGTTGAATATACTTTACAGATCAAGAGAAAAATTCTATATAATTCCAATTACTAAATTAAAATGCAAAACTATAAATGCTATATTAAAGAAGTAAACTACATAGGACTGAGACTTTTTGAGTATAAAGCATGAAGTAAAAATGTTGTCAGTTATATTATTCTTCATAACTTCCAAGGATTAGTGTCACAAACAATGTAATAGTTTTCCCTCACTACCATCTGCCTGTTTTCATCACAAGCATTACTCACATAAGGGCTGATTTTCTTTCTGTACTTGATTTAATTTTCCTTTCAATAAATATCTTTTAAATCACAATTATATCACAAAATATATTAAGAAGATTTACTCCACAGTTTCATCTCATCCTTAAAGGAATGAGGCACGGAATCATAGCTAGCATAGGCAACACACTGACTTCCAAGCCACACTGGGAAATGAAGAAAAATTCTGCCCCACAAAAGGACCCTGCTTAAGCTTAGGTCATTATGAATATAGAGGACCTGAAATATGCATGGCAAAGTCTAAGCATATATGGTCCTGAAGATGAAAGACAGTGATAGAGTACTTGGTTAGTATATACTAACTACTCTGTTTAATTTGTAGACCAGAAATAAAGAAAGAAATTATGGACATATTTCAAATTGTTTATTCAAAAGAATTATGTGGGCTGGAAAGATTGATTTAAGGTCAAGAACACTTTCGCTGTTTTCTATGTAGAGTTCAGTTCTAAGCATCCACTTGGAGTTGCTCAATGTAAATCTAACTCCAGAGAATCTAGCACATACTTCTGACAGTTTGCTCTGTAGCAAGGCTGTCAGACAGATAGACAGACAGACAGACAGACAGACAGACAGACAGACACACACACACACACACACACACACACACACCAAACATTCACACGCATGCACATTCACAGAGAAATAGAGAGAAACAGAGAGACAGAGAGACAGAGAAAGAGAGACATAGAGAAAGAGAGAACACTAATGAAATACATCTTAAAACATAAAACAGAATCTTGCTCATGAAAAATAAACTTTTGTTCCTTAGAAATGGTTCAGTGGTTGGAAGTTCTTGTGTTTTTAAAGGATGAGTGTTTTGTTCATAGGACCCATGTCAAGTGCCCTACAACTGTTTGTAACACCAGCTCTACAGGATCAGACACCATCCCCTGGTCCCTATTGACACTGTAGTACCATGCACAAACTCAAAAATGCACATATATAAACATTTAAAAATAAAATTTTCCTGTAAGTATAAAATTTCAACACATAGATGATTAACAGAATTGGCATCCCAAATCTATAAATAACTTTCTTAAGTTATAAAAAGTATAGGGAGTTTGATGAAAATGTTATAATATATTTTATCAAATAAGTAAAATAAATGTCTTATATGCAAAAGGAATTATAACTGTGATATGAGGATTTTTAATTAATGTTTGGATATAATACACCCATATTATTGATAAGAGAAATGTACACATTCTTATGATTATCAGTAATACTTAAATTAGCTAATCAGGGGATAATTGATTCAAACATTTAGTCATAATTTGCAACTACCTAGAAGTAAAAGATTCCACATATAAAACTGTCTTCTGTTTCCTCCAGAATATATGTAGGAAAATATTGAAATGAATTTAAACCCAAAACCAGAGAAATTAGATATAAAATTTATAGAAACATAAAAAATGGTTCTTTATTTTGATATCAGTATACATTAAATTACTCAAAGGCATTCCAAATAAATTGGCCACTGTTAACCTCAATACAGTTATAGATGTGGAAGCATATAAGTAAAGATCACAAAACATTTAATGCATTCATTAATTAACAAGGTTGGTATCTTGAACAGCATTTCTGTTATCTAAACATGATTTATTTGCTTGGCTAACACAAAATCTGAGCCTAGCTAGTGATTACATTTTCAGTAAATGTTTGTAAAAGTCAAAACAACAGAGTTGATATCATTGTATATCATAAAGTTTATTACATATTCATTTGAGTTATGTTAGTTATTTCTCTCATTATTTTAGCTAAATATCTAGTAAAAATCATTTGAAGGAGGAAGATTATTTGGGGCTCATTGTTTTACACTTTAGTCCAATTTCGTGAATATATATGGCAATAGAGTTCTTCCACATCTGCACATAAGTAAGCAGGAAAAAGGAAATGGCAGGAAAAGGGAAATTGTACTATCTATTATCTTACTTAGTCTGAGATATAAGCCCTTGGGATAGAATCCTGCACCTTCAGGGTGCATCATTTACCCTCAGTTAAAAGCCCTATCAATATACCATAGAATATATATCCACTGGTTTATCCTAGTATTTTCAAATGTAGTCAGGTGGACAATAAAGTAGATACAAGAAAGAGTTAGAATGTATTACACCCAGTGAAGATTGATTCAATGAATCAATCAATCGATACTAATAATGCCAAATATAGCAACACAATTACTTTCCCCTTCATTATCATGCTTCCTAACTTTTTGTATCTTCTACATTTTTATACTATAACAAAAGACATAATTTACCTTTGAGACCACATAGTTAATTTCATATTCTGCAGGTAGACTCTTTCTCACTTATCATGTAAGTCATAACCAATTCTTATTTTAGAAAGACAAATGTTCACTGAGACAGGGGTTTTTTGTTTGTTTGTTTGTTTGTTTTGCTTTGCTTTGCTTTGCTTTTTAAGGAATGTAATCTCTGCTGGATTTCCTATGCTCCAGTTAATAGTTCTATACTCATGGATATTCTTGAAATACCTAGTGTATTCTGTAACTTTTTAAAAGGAAAGTGAGTGCATGAAGTTGTTAGTAGGAAAGCAAGTTCAGGAGGAATGTGGGTGGATTCAGTAGAGAGATATTACACATGGGTATGAAATGCTCAAATTATATTTAATTTCTTAATATGCATCAATAAATTCCAATAATCTCAATAATCTCAAAATATTTTGTTTATCAGCTAATAAATAACTTACCAATAATAAAATAAAAACAGTAATACTCTTAGTCAATAATTTTGTAGCAGTGATCCCTACAGAGATTGTCCATGTCTACTTTTTTCCTTCATAGAAGACCTAAGTCCAAGACAGTGATTGAAGTTTCCCATTACCAAGAAAAAGGGTGCCCCCATATACACATACACCATTAAACTTGAAACTCCTTATCACAGACATTTCCAAGGACTTGACAAAAAGTGGAACTCTACATCAAAGTTTGAAACTATGTGCCAAGGCTGAAGAAATGGCTTAGTGATTAGGAGTACTTGCTGCTTTCCCAGAAGTTATCTTCCCAGCACCATGATTGAACAGCTTACAACCACCAGAGTTTCTGCTCACAGTATCTAAAACACTCTATTGGCCACAATAGTTACTCACACCCATGTGGCATACATAATTATTCACAGACAAATGCCCAAATATGCACCCATTTCTAAAAGCAAAAGTACAGTGAGCTAGAGAGATCATTAGGTGCTAAAATTAGTACCTGTGCCACTAGAGGATCAAGATTCAATTCCCATCTCCTACTTGGTAGCTACCTACCATTTGCAACTCTAGCTTCAGAGCATCTGACACACTTTTCTGGCCTATATCGGGACTAGACCTATTCATGGTATTCTTATATACATATAGGCCAAACACCAAAAACAAATAAAGTAGAATTATATTTTTAAAATTCTGTGCTAAGATTCAAGGAAATAAATTCAAAGCAAGACAGATGAAAAACCAAGTTAAGTTCACTGAGTCTTTATATTAGAAGAAATAACATGCGTTTTATCTCAACAAAAATCCCATACCTTCACTTACTATAAACACGCAAGCCATCACATATCACACATCATAGAAGAGAAGCTGACCTACTAATAACTTTCTTCAGGGCCTCCTTCATATCCCTGTTCCTCAAACAATAGACAAAGGGATTCATCATTGGAGGAACTATTGAATACATCACGGAAGCCACAGCAATCTTCTTTGGTGAATCAATTACTTTTGAGGTAATGTATACACCAAGTCCTGTCCCATAGAACAAGAAAACAACTGATAAATGAGACCCACAGGTGGAGAAGGCTTTGTACTTTCCTTCTGATGATGGCATTTTCAATACTGTAGATACAATGTGAGTATAAGAAAAGATTATTCCAAACATAGGAACACCAGCAAAAATAAAAGCTGTAACAAATATCAGGATGTTGTTGATGAGGTTGTCAGAACAGGCAAGCTTCAGGATTTGTGCAATTTCACAGAAGAAGTGGAAGATTTCCAGGTCTGTGCAGAAGGACAAGTGCAGCACCATCAGACTATGCAGCAGACCATTTACAATACTAAAGAATAGAGAGAAAAGTACCAGAATAACACAGAAACAGGGGTTCATAAGGACTGGGTATCTTAGAGGATAACAAATGGCTATGTAGCGATCATAAGCCATTACTCCAAGGAGAAAACATTCAAATATTGTACAAACTACAACAAAGCAGGCCTGGCTGAGGCAGCCAGCAAAAGTTATCCTCTGGTCTTTTGTTTGTATATTCACCAACATCTTTGGGACTGTGATGCTGATTAAATACATGTCATTAAAAGACAGATGACAGAGAAAGAAGTACATAGGTTTGTGAAGATGGGAGTCACAGTTGACAGCCAACATTATAAGAAGATTTCCAGAAATGGTAATCATGTAAATGCTTAGAAAAAGACCAAAGACGAATGGCTGCAGCTCTGGGTCATCTGTGAGTCCACGTAGAAAAATATCCAAAACAACTGATTTGTTTTCAACTTCCATGTTACATATGAATCTTAAGGAAAGGGGGCAAGAAGTTATTGAAATACAGGAATGATCAGTAGCACTGTAAAATTAGATTTGTTAGAAAAGAACCTTATATATGCCCTAGTCTTTCCAGTTTATTCTTCTAATGAAACTAGGAATGTAACATGAGGAAATTAATTTGAAGGCAACTCCATCTAGTTTTTCCTACCTAACTATGACTATCTAGTAATGAATATCCAAAGTGAACTTCCTTTCACTATCATGACAAGAATTATAACACAAGTCTGAATAAAACTAAAAGTGATTGTATTTGAGAAAGGGGCACTCCTTTTTTTTCCGTGAGTGAAATTTTACATACCACTACAGAAGGATAACAATAAAAGAATGATCCAGATTGAGTTTCGGTAGAAAGTTTCATGGTAATAAATTCTGTACTGAGTTGATAATAGGAAGAAAAATGTGTACAATTTTTCTAATTGTCTTATGCATGATCCTCTGTTTCATCATGTTGATAATCTAAAAATACCTCCTTCATTTCTGAAAATTAGTCCTGTGGTCTGTATTTTTTGTCTATCCTCCAGAAAGGTGTATATATCTCACCTGTATGTTGTAAATGGAAGAAGTCTCTCTTAGAAATGCAAACAGAGTACAGGAAAGAAGAAGTTTCTAGTTAAAGATGAATTATCTCTGAACTGAGTACAAGATATTTCAAGATTTTTGAAATGCTGTTGAGTAGATCACAAGCTGAAGGCTTTATCTCTTAATCTCAGGAGACTTGATGTTCAAAGCTCCTCATTAGACAAACTACATAACTATTATTCTAAACCCATGAGTTCATATCCTTAAAGAGCAATACTAACAATAGTGGTGAGTTTTGAATAATTGATTCTCTTCTTCTGAAGACCAGTTGAACACAACTGAGTTTCCTCACACACTTTACAGTATTGCATTCATAAAATATAACACTGCTCTCATAAACTTCTTACATCATTTTTAAGGTTCTTTACAAACTAGAGGTTGTTTATTTTTTTCATGGTATCATTTAGCCTGGATATAATTCTATTTTTAGGAATATGTTTTATTTATATGTACACACTTATAGCTGTCCAAGTTTTCAACTATCATAAAAGTTTAAACAATGTTATCTTGCCTGTGCTTCATCTCTGTTGACTGAATGTTAACTTTTGTTCCTTCTCTGCTGTATATTTCTTTTCTGTTTCTTAAGATCACTGCTGATAGTAAGACAGTGTTAAAGAACTATAATCACTCAAATTGAACTTGTGAAACATGAATTTTTCACAATTGTTTGCAATTACTTTTCTTATGAAAGGAGACAATGTGTTTAATTTAGGGGTTTGTTTACTATTGCATTTTTAGGTTTTTTTTTTAAGTTTTAATTAAATGTTTTCCTTTTGGCTATTGTTCTGTTTAAAGCTGAACATTATTCATAGAGAAAGGAGGCATGTAATTAAGACCATTAAACCAAACAAATAATCAGCCTTATAACTCATCTCCTCAAGTATGCTTTCTGGAATGGAGAAAAAAAAAAACAAACATTCCACAGTACAGTCTTGTTCTTATTGAGCTACATTTCTAAGACTTCTGATGCATCTCCCTATACCCTGTCACCTCCCCACCCATATGTGCGTAGAATTTTAAAGATTTCTGCTCTACTACATTTCCTTATGATACGTCTAATGCCTCTTAGTTTTAGCTATCCCTCCCTGTATTTCTTATCTCATCCCTTCCCTCCAGATGATCATTTGATCCTCTAGATCCAGTCCAGTCCCTTCCTTCCTAATACATCCATACATATTCTATTTTCTCATTCTAGGGACATTTTCGTACCACCTAGTCCCTTACTTTATATTCAACTTTTATGCTTATACTGATTGCATGCTGCTAATCAAAGACTTAATAGCTAACATTCATTTAAAAAATGAAATACATATCTCTTTTTCTTTGTATATTATCACAATCAAGATAATTTTCTCTAGCTCTATTTACCTGCAAAGTTCATGATTTTATTTGTAATAGCTGAGTAATATTTTATTGCATTGATGTATTATATTTTCTTTATCCATTCATCCAGTGAGAGACATCTAGATTATTTCAAATTTCTGATTATTATGAATAAACAAACAATAAGCATAGTTGAGCAAGTGCCAATGTAGTACAATATACAGTGTTTGGGTGTATGCCCCAAAATCTATTCGCAGTTTCTTAAAGAATCACCACAACTATTTCCATAGTAGCTGTATAGGTTTGTATTCGCAAGAGCACTGAATAAGTGTTCATCTTACTCTACATCCTGACCAGCATGAGCAGTCATTCATTTTATTGATCGTGGACTTTCAGTTTACTCTAGATGAAATCTAAAAGTAGTTTTAATTAGCATTTTCCTAATGTTGAACATTGATGTATTGCTCAGACATTTATGTTTTATTCTTTAAAATCACTCCTCTTACTTCTGTATTTTACTTTTTAGATTATTTTTTTCTTGATTTACAGCTTACTTAGGTCTTTACAATTTAGATCTCACAACTATATCAGATGTATGACTGATAAAATTTTTCCCATTGTGTAGCCGGACATGTTGTCTAAATAATAATGTTCATACCATATAGAAGCTTTTCAGGTTCATTAGGTTTCATTTATTATTTCTTGGTCATAGTGCCTGCAATTTCATCCTTTTTCTGTGCCAAAAAGTTTATGATAATTTCCCCACTTTCTCTTTTATAAGATACACTGTATTTGCCCTTATATTTAGGTCCTTTATTCATTAAGAGTTAAATTTGTATGTGGCAATAAATATGTATCTATTGACATTCTTGTAAATTTAGCATACAGCATGACCAGCACAATTCATATTGTTATACAATATGAATTTATAAATTCTTTTTCAAAAATCATTTATCCCTAGATATGTTCCTTTATATTTGGGCCTTCAGCTCTGTTTTCATGATCAAAGTATCTGTTTTTATGGCACTATCATACTGGTTTTATTACTCTAATTCTGTAATACCATTTGAAATCTGGGATATTTATACTTACAGCAAGTTTTTTAAAATGTTTTTATTGGACCGGGCGTGGTGGCACACACCTTTAATCCCAGCACTCGGGAGGCAGAGGCAGGCAGATGTCTGAGTTTGAGGCCAGCCTGGTCTACAAAGTGAGTTCCAGGACAGCCAGGGCTATACAGAGAAACCCTGTCTTGAAAAAATAAAAAAAAAAAAAAAAGTTTTTATTATTTTGTTTTAATTGTCCTGATTTTGTGTGTGTGTTTGTTTCCATATGATGCTGAAAGTTGTCCTTTTAATTTCTGTGAAGTATTATCTTAGCATTTTGATGAGGATTGTATTGACCTTGTAGAATGGCCAATTTTACTGTATTAATAATACTAATTCATAAAAATTGATTTTTCTACATTCTCATGTATTTTTCACCACCTTTTCTCAATGTCTTGAAGCTTTTATTATACAGGTCTTCCAATGGCTTAACTAGACTAAGCTTAAGGTATATTATTTGAAGCTATCATGAAAGGTATTATTTATCCTATTTTTTCTTTGGTTTGAAATTTGTGTGCAGAAAGGCTGATGATATAGTCTGATATGTTTTAGAAAGCAATTGTTAGCAGTACAAGATTCCTAGTGTTTCTTATATATAAAAGCATGTCATTTATAAATATAGCTTAGCTTCTTTCCTATTTATATCTCTTTTAGGTCCTTACACTGTCTTATTGTTCTAGCAAAGAATTCTAGTCAGAGAAAGTACACATGTTTTGCTCTTGATTTTAGTGGAAATGCTTTGACTTACTCTATATTTATGCTTATATTATTTGCATTTTTGTTTTGCAAGGATCTAATTATGTTGAGGTATATCATCTGTCTCACTATTTTCTTCAAAATGTTTATTTTAAAAAGATATAAAATTTTGCCAAAGGCCTTTCTTCATTTAATAAGATGATCATGTGGTTTCTGTCCCTTGGTCTGTTTATTTGGTAGATAATGTTTATTGCTTTCTGGGAATAAAAAGACATGGATCATGCTATGTGAAGTATATGACTGGGTAAGGTATCAATATTCCTTAATGAGATTGGAGAAATCATTTGAAAATGAGTCTAAATGTCTCTCTATAGATCAGACAAATAGGAATGGACATAGACATAGAGAGGCCTTTGGGTTCAAGCAACCTCCCTGAAAGAATAGATTCCATCAGTGTGAGAGCTGGTGGGAGTTGTTAGAGAAACAAGAGAGGAAATCGCACTTGCTGAAAGGGAGGATATTAGAGGGCAGTGGCTTGGGGAAATGACAATGCCTATAGACATTTAGATGTGAGATCAGATAGTAGAGGGATTTTGGGAGAGGAGATGAAAGTGTTGGTTGAGGAGGCTGAAGAGGGGATTAAGGAATTTTTGGTGGGACTAGAGGATTTGATTGATTTGATTGTGCCTGTGATAGAGCCAGATCCTTTAATGTCTAAATCAAAGGAAGAATGAGCTATGGGCCCAATACTGCGGTTATCCTTGTAAGTAGCTTTGGCTTCTGCCAAGAGGATTTTATTTGTGTAGCAAGAGATATAGAGGGAAGAAAAGGAAGCCTTGAATGTAGGGTGCTTCAGATCATATGCAGGAACATTGACAAAAGTTGTTATGTATATTAGAATTTGGAGATCTAATATGCAATTTTCTGGTCAAAGACACTAATAATGCATCTTATATTGATGTAAGATTGTGTTGCAATAGAAAAAAAGATGGCAAGCAAAATGACATCATTGATTCCAAGAGAAATAAAGAAGCTTTAAAACACATGCAAGAGGAGTGAAAGCATGTGACTTAAACTGGCAGTACCTCAGAGTTCGTAAAACAAAGACTTCTGAGAAGTTGACAGAATAGATACCCCAGGATTAGGTTAAAAGATGGAATGAAGACAACAAAGAAAAATCTTTCTCTCCATGTCCAGTCACTGGGGGTGTGGCATGACTAAGGAATTTGCTAGAAGATCATTGTATATGGATACCAGGTGATAGAGTTTACACATCCAAGATGTAGAAAGATAGAACAATGAGATATAGGGAGACTTGTAGGTAAGTTCAGTAGTTCAGAGACTCCATCAGGATTGTGTAGGAAGGTAGCCTAGTATACTAGCATGACTTTGTGGAAAAGTAGAATATACCCAGGCATCTTTGTAGGTAATGTACCCAGGAAGCTCTCTAGGAAATTCACCTTGATTGCTCTGTCATGGCTCTTACACATTTAGATGAGAGGAGATATGTGGATAGAGTATGTGGAAAGAAATTGCTGAAAAAAAAAAAAGTGGACTCTAAAATTGAGAGTCAGCTATGGTAGGTGACAGAGGCCAACACAGGCAAATGATCCATACCATAAGATAGATGAATTGGAAGTTTTGGGTTCAGTTAAAATGATCAAATGGCCAAAGGAGAACTTAAGAATCTCTCTCACAAGATCCTGCCTCCTNCCTCCTCTCTCTCCATTAAAAGACCAGAGAACCCCTATCTGATTTTATTCTCAGAACCAAAATGATCTTAAAAAAAAAAAAGAAACCCAACCCCATAGCCAGAGACCTCCTTAAAACCGTTGTGTGGGAAGGCATGATTTCTGAATCCAGACTTTCTTGTCAGGGTCCCGGGAAGAACATCATGATAGGTGTATTGTGGCAACCAAAGATATAGGAACTGTATCACACTAGATTACATTCATGGTTCAGGCATCTGTAGCAGCAGTAAAAGCAGAAAGAATCTGCTCCAAATATGGAGAGGCAGATGAATGCCCACAAAACTCTTTCCCCCTAGCAGATTGTAATCGCAGCAAGGAAATCTACCACTGCTGCAGAAAATATTTCCACTGGAGGAGATACTGTACCACTGTATATGATAAGGATGGTAAGTCACTGGAGCCTTTAAACTTCAAACAGGGCAGCCCTCAGCTGACAGTAAGAAGGACAACCACTCTCATAGAAGCCTTATGGGTATCCAGCATCTCAGAAGGCTCCCATCCAAAATTAAGTATTAAAATAGATAATAAAACATTCAAATGCTTTATTGATACTGGAGCAGAAAGGACAAATTTAAGACAGCAGGAGATCCCATGTGACTGGCAACTGATCACTGGGCACCAGCTCCTAAGCATAGGGTGTGGTTCTCACACATTTATTCCCAAAAGAGCCTACAGATGGGAAGTCCTGGATAGAGCTACCAGCCACATACTTCCACTGGTGGCTCAAGTAGCCACCAATCTTCTAGGGAGAGATATCTTGCAAGCCTTAGATATGGTTCTTACCACACAATCAGAAAGAGACCACATTACAATAGAGGACACCACCTATAAGGATAATACCCAAGAAGACCCTAAAAACCCTCCTCCAAATCACCACCAATTCTAGGGGCCACTGTCAGATTTAGTACTCCCTGCTTTGATTGGCTTTCTGATGAAGCCATCTGGGTCCCACAGTGGCCTCTATCAAGAGAGAAGCTTAGAGCCCTCACACAGCTGGTAGAAGAACAGCTGTTGCTACAACATCTCCACCCCTCCCACAGTCCATGGAATACCACTGTGTTTGCTATAAAAAAGAGCTCAGGACTCTTTTTTATTACAAGATTATTTCAAGAGCTGAGGGCAATTAATAAAACCATGCAAGTCTGGGGCTCCCCACAAAGAGGACTACCCCACATCTTAGCCATCCCTGCCAATATTCCCCAGTTAGCAATAGACATAAAAGATTGCTTTTTTTCCCATCCCTCTCCACTCCAAGACTTCGAATGCTTCTCATTATCTGTCTTAACATTAACAACTATGACTAAGCCTCACAATATGAATGGACTGTTCTCCCACAGGGAATGGCTAACAGTCCATCCATTTGTCAGGAGGCTGTAGCCACTGCACTAAAACCCCATTTAGACAAACTAAAGGGGCTGTTTGGCCCCTCCTTGATCTCTCTAAGCTCTCACTTTTCTTACTCTCTAGCCTTACTTCTCTCTCCTCCTCCCCCATCTCTCCTCAAGGACATGGCCATCCTCTTTCCCTATTTCTACCTTCTCTCTTTCCCCCTGTCTTTCTACAATAAAGCTCTAAAGCCATAGACTGTCTCTGCTCATCAAGGCCCGCCACACTTGAATGATGGGATAGGTTTTCCCTTAAGGAGCTGTGTCTAACCTCCAGCTGGAAGCCCTTCCTGCAGTCCAGCCACAGACCAGATCAAGGACTCTTGCTCACATGAGAAACATCCAGCCCCCCCTCTTTCCCTGCCCGCTCCTCCATGACACGTTTGTAAAACAAACATTGCCAACACTTAAATTATACATTTAACCTAACACATTAGTAGTGGTAGAATTCAACATCCCACACTCACCAATTGACAAATCATCCAGACAAAAATTAAACAGAGAAATAATGAAACTAATAGACATTATGAACCAAATGGACCTAAGAGAAATCTATAGAATATTTTACTCAAACAAAAAAAGAATATAACTTCTTCTCAGTACCCCATGTGTTGTTTTCCAAAATTTTACTGGTCACAAAGTAATCTTCAAAAGATATGAAAAAGTGAAATAATGTCGTGTATCTTATCAGACTAACTTGAATTAAAGCTAGACTTCCACAAAAACAGAAACACCAGAAAGCTTATACACTCATGGAAAGGAAAAACTCTCTCCTCAGTGATTTCTGAGTAAGGGAAAAAATAAAGAGAAGGAACTTAAAGACTTTTTAGAATTCAATGAAAATGAAGGCACATCATACTCAGGGTTATGGGACACAATGAAAGCAGAGCTAAGAGAAAAACTCATAACATTAAGTGTCTCCATAAAGAAATTAGAACCATCTCATACCAGCAATTTAAAAGAACGCCTGAAAGCTCTATAAAAAAAGAAGCAAGCCCACCAAAGAGGAGGAGAAGTCAGAAAATAATCAAAATCAAGGTTAAAATCAATCCGTTAGAAATGAAGAAAACAATGCACAGAATCAACTAAACTAAAACGTGGTTCTTTGAGAAAATTAACAAGACAGACAAACCCTTATCCAAACTAACCAAAACACAAAAAAATAGTATTCAAATGAACAAAATCAGAAATGAAAAAAGAGATGGAACAACAGATAATTGGGCAATTCAAAGAAAAATTAGATCTTACTTCAAAACTCTGTGCTCTACAAAATTGGAAAATCAAATGAAATGGATTGTTTCCTAGACAGATACTACTTAACAACGTTAAATCCAAATCAGATAAACTATTTAAATAGCCCTATGACCCCTAAGCAAATAGAAAGGGTCATTACAAGTCTCCCAACCAAATGCCCAGGGCGAAATGATTTTAGTGTAGAATTCTACCAGACTTTCAAAGAAGAGCTACTGCCATTACTTCTCAAACTATTCCAGAAAATACAAACAGAAAGAACACTTCCAAACTCATTCTATGAAACCAATCATCCCGAAACCTAAACCATGCAAAAAGCCAACAAAGAGAGAGAATTTCAGACCAACTTCTATGAACACTAATACAAAAATATGGTGGCACACACCTTTAATCCCAGCACTCGGGAGGCAGAGGCAGGCGGATTTCTGAGTACTAGGCCAGTCTGGTCTACAAAGGGTGTTCCAGGACAGCCAAGGCTATACAGAGAAACCCTGTCTCGAAAAAAAAGCAAAAAAACAAACAAACAAAAAAACAACAACAAAAACAAAAAACAAAAAAACATTCAATAAAATACTTCCACACTAAATGCAGGGACACATCAAAAGCATCATCCACCATCATCATGTAAGCATCATGCCACAAATTCAGGTATGTCTCAATATACAAAAATATACCCACATAGTACACCATATAAATAAACTGAAAGAAAATATAACATGATCATCACATTAGATGTTGAAAAATTCTTTGACAAAGTTCAACACCCCTTCATGGTAAAAGCAATTTACATCAGACCAATAGCCAATATCAAACTAAATGGAGAGAAACTCAAAGCATTTACATTAAAATCAAGGACAAGGCTGTGCACTCTTTATTTATCTATTCACTATAATACTAGAAGTTCTAGCCAGAGTAATAAGACAAGAGGAAAACAAGTGGATATAAGCTGAAAAGGAAAAAGTCAAGTATAGCTACTTGTGGATGATATAGTAGTATATGTGGGTGACTTCAAAACTTCTACCAGAGAACTACTACAACTGATAAACACTTTCAGCAAAATGCCTGGAAACATTTTAACTCACAGAAATCAGTAGCTCTCCTTTATACAAATGATAACTGGACCAAGAAAGAAATTAAGGAAACAACCTCTACAATGGCCATGAATAATATAAAATACCTTGGTAGGGCTGGGCAGTGGTGACATAAGCCTTTAATTCCAGCACTTGGGAGGCAGAGGCAGGCGGATTTCTGAGTTCGAGGACAGCCTGGTCCACAGAGTGAGTTCCAGGACAGCTAGGGCTATACAGAGAAACCCTGTCTCAAAAAACTAACTAACTAACTAACTAACTAACTAACTAACTAACTTAATTAACTAATTAATTAAATATCTTGGTATAATTTTGTTTTGTTTTGTTTTTTTGTTTTGGTTTGGTTTTTGGTTTTTTGTTTGTTTGCTGGTTTTTTTGTTTTTTCTACTCAGGGTTTCTCTGTATAGCCCTGACTGTCCTGGAACTCACTTTGTAGACCAGGCTCCAGGCTGGCCTCAAACTCAGAAATCTGCCTGCATCTGCCTCTTTCTCCCAAGTGCTGGGATTAAAGGCATGCACCAACACTGACTGGCTTCCTTGGTATAATTCTAACCAAGCAAGTGAAAGAGCTATATGACTAGAAATTTATGTCACTGAAGAAAGAAATTGAGGAAGATATCAAAAGATGGAAAGATCCTCCATGCTCATGGTTCTGTAGAATTAATATAGTGAAAACTGCCATCTTGCCAAGAACAATTTAAATACTTAATTCCCATCAAAATTGCAACATAATTCAAAACTTGATTCAAAAATTCTCAGCTTATTATGGAGAAACAAAAATCTGCAGATAGCTAGTATAATCCTGAACAATAAAAGAACATCCAGAAGTTCTTTTATTTTACAATCCCTGAAGTCAAGCTGTACCACAAAGCAAGAGTAATTAAAAACTGTGTGGTATTGGTATAGGAACAAAGAGGTTAATCAATGGAATTGAATCAAAGACACTGAAATAAAATCACACACCTATGGACACTTCATTTTTCACAAAGAAGAAAAACTATACAATGGAAAAAAGAAAGCATAGTTGCCAAATGTTGCTGGTATAACTGGATGTTTGCATGTAAAAGAAGGCAAAAAAATCCATTTCTATCACTCTGCACAAATTTCAAGTCCAAACGGCTTAAAGATCTCAACCTAAAACCAGATAGACTAAATCTAATAGAACAGAAACTGGAATAGCTTTGAACTCCTTGGTATAGGAGACAACATTGTAAACAGAACAGCAATGGCTCAGTTGCTAAGATCAACAATTGAGAAATAGGACACCATGAAAGTGAAAAACTTCTGTAAGGCAAATGAAACTGTCAAAAACAAAAATATTTTTACCAACCTTGCATCTGAGAGAGGGCTAATATCCAAGTTTTATTTTAAAATCTCAAGAAGTTAGACACCAGCAAGTGAAATAACCCAACTAAAGACATTTTCAGTGTCCTTAGTCATCAAGGAAATGAAAATCTACACAACTCTTAGATTTTATCTTACAGCTGATAGAATGGATGAGAAAAAAACCTCAAGTAATAACATATGCTGGCAAGGAAGTGGAGCAAGGACACCATTTCACCATTGCTGGTGGGAGTGCAAACTTGAAAAACCATTTTCGAAATCAATTTGGCAATGTCTCAGAAAACTGGAAATAGTTCTACCTCAAAAGCCAGCTATACCACTCCCAGACATATACCCAAAAGATGTTTCTTTATCCCACAAAGACACTTGCACAACTAGGTTCATAGCAGCTTTATTCATAATAATCAGAAACTGGAAATAACTGAGATGTCCCTCAACTGAAGAATAGATTTCAAAAACTACTATATTAATGGGTAAAATACTATTCACCTATTGAAAACAAAAACATTATAAATTTTGCACACAAGGGAACGGATCTTGAGAATATCATCCTGAGAGATGTAACTCAGACCCAAAAGGTCAAATATGGTATGCATTCACTTATAAGAAGATATTAGCCATAATACACAAGATATCAATGTTATATTTGACAGACCCAAAGAAGCTAAAACAAGGGTGGTACAAGGGGGTAATGCTTGGATCTCACTTAGAATGGGGAATAAAATAGTCATAGGACACAGATGAAGGGAGGGAACAAGGTGGGAAAGGGGATGGCAGGGGAATGGTAGGGTTCAGGATCAGGTATGGAGAGGGACAACAAAAACTGCCAGATGGCCATGAGAATTGGTGAAATTATGCAACTGACAGTGCTGTGGAGGTGGGAGGCATCTCCAGGATGTGACAAAGACCTGGGATAAGGGAGGTACCCAAGAATCAATGGCAGTGACCTTAGCAGTGACTCATAGCATTGGTGAAGGTGATATAGAACCTGAAGAGGCCACAGCCTGTAGGCAGTCAGGAACACCAGCAGAGTGATAGGGAAACAAACATACCCACAAAGACATGGAAACAAATTTTATTTTGTCTAAAAGAAATGTTGGGATGGGGGATGGAGCAGAGCCTGAGGGAATGAACAACAAACAACAGGCTCAGCTTCAGACCCATCCTATGATCAAGTACCATTCCCTAACACTATTAATGACACTCTCATATGCTTGCAGACAGGAGTGTAGCATGGCTGTCCTGTGAGAGGACCAGCAGCTAACTCAGACAGATGCAGAAACCCATAGCAAAACAGTAGATGCTGATTCTTATGGAAGAATGGGGGAAAAATGCCAGAGGGAGATAGGAACTCTACAGGAAGACCAACAGAGTCAATTAACCTGGACCCTTGGGGCTCTCAGAGACTGAATAACCAAGAAAAGAGTATAAACGGGCTATAATTAGGCCTCCCTGCTTATAGGTAGCAAATGTGTAGGACTGTTTTCATGTGGCTCCCAAGTAACAGAAGGTCAAAAATTGTTGTCTGTCTATGGTGTGTGTTTTTCTAGATGGACTGACTTATCAGGTCGCAGTGGGAGAGGATGTGTCTACCCTTCAGAAACTTGATGTTCAATGATGGGGGGATACAAAAGAGAGAGTTTCTACCCTCTCAAAGGATAAGGAGGGTAGATGTGGAGAGGGATTGTATGGTGGAAATGTAAAGTGAATGAATAATCAAAGTAATAATAAAAGTATCTCATATTCTGGTTAAGAAACAACTATGTTTCCTTGGCTTACTTAGGAAATTCTAGTAAAAATGAAATGGTATATCACAGAGGAACTAGTATCCTACTGATGAGTTTGTTCAAAGCTTCTTTCATGTCTCTGTTCCTCAGACTACAGATAAAGGGATTTATCATCTGAGGGACTACTGAATACAGCACTGAAGCCACAGCACTCTTCCTAGATGATTCTGTATTTGTTGAGCTGATATAGACCCCAAAACCAGTACCATAAAATAAGAAAACAACTGACAAGTGAGACCCACAGGTGGAAAATGCTTTATATCTTCCTTCTGATGATGACATTCTCAAGACAGTGGTTGCAATTTGACTATAAGACAAAATGATGCCAGAAAGAGGAACACCACCAAATATGCAAGATGAAATATATATTAGTATGTTGTCAATAAGAGTGTTGGAACAGGCCAGTTTAGTAATCTGTGTAAGTTCACAGAAGAAATGTGGGATTATGAGCTCTGTGCAGAAGGACAGATGTAATACCATTAGACCATTGACTAGGGCATTTGCCATGCTCCCTATTATAGAAAATGCTACCATTAGAATACAAAGACAGTTGTTCATTATGATCCTATACCTAAGTGGATGGCAAATAGCAACATAGCGGTCATAGGCCATTGCTGCAAGAAGACAATTTTCCATGCCAACAGACACCAAGACAAAGCAGACCTGAGTCAGACATCCTCCATAAGTGATGTTCTGGTTTCCTGTTTGTATATTCACCAGCATCTTTGGAATAGTGCATGTAACTAAAAAGATGTCATTAAAAGAAAGACCAGAGAGAAAGAAGTACATGGGGGTATGGAGATGAGAGTCAAAGCTGGTGGCCAGAATAATCAGGAGGTTTCCTAGGATTGTTGCAAGGTACATGGAAAGAAAAACACTGAAGATAATAAGTTGCAGCTTGGTATCATCTGTGAGTCCCAGGAGAATGAATCCTGACACAACCGTTTGGTTTATATATTTCATGATCATGATGAATCTGATGGAATACATGAAGTGGAAAAAGAAAAAACAACATTAATATTAGAATATCACAGTATCATTAGAAAACTACCTCTCTAGACATAATTGAGCCTATAACCTCCAGAACCATGAAAATATTAATTTCTTACATTAAGTATACAATTTTTTAGTCTGTAGCATTTACTATAGTTTGCAAATCTTTGGCCAAACATGAGTACAAGAATATAATTTATTGAGGCAGATAGATGGTTCATTGTGGTAATTACATACAACAGAAGCATAGGGACCAGCATTCTAATGATCAGAATCGACACAAGTGCTACCTGGGCTCATAGATTCATCTGTAATTCCAGAATAAGAAGACAAGGCAGGAGAACCCAAAGCAAGCTAACTACCAAGAATTCTGGGATTAAGAGGTCCTCCCTCAATGTACAAGTTAGTGAAACATTAAGGATGGTTCTTGGCATAAACATTAGACTTCTACATGCACATGTTTCTGTGTTCACATACAGACAGAGAGAGAGAGAGAGAGAGAGACAGAGACAGAGACAGAGAGACAGAGAGAGACAGAGAGAGAGACAGAGGGGGGGGAGAGAGAGATTCATATACATATAACTACGGATAAAATTAAACCTCAAAAACATTTTTGAAAAGTAGATAATTAACCTGGACATTCATGCAACATACAACACACACACACACACACACACACACACACACACACACACATACACAGAGAGAGACAGAGAGAGAGAGAGAAGAGAGACAGACAGACAGAGACAGAGACAGAGAGACAGAGAGAATGTACTTTAATCAGGATAAATTTTAACACTCTATTACTCTGAGCTATAGAAATTGAAACACTCCTTTGAGGAAGGAAAGAGAAGGTCATAAGGCTAAAATGCCACTGTAAGAGGAGACACTTCCAAAGCTGCCTAGAGGAAGATGAGATTGCCAGAGGTAGGTGACTTTACAGCCTGTTGAGTCTTCAAGCCATGAAGATAGCCCTTCTAATGCAGGTTTCCTAAATTATCATCAGTACAGGGATGATCTTTTTGGTGATGCACCTGATATGATTCTCTCTGCTCTATAACTCCTCATCTATACTTATTTAATTAACTTCAATAAGCCAACATTTGACTTTAATAGAATCATTAATTTTGTCTATTGTAGGTTTCCCTGTCTGAGATAAGTGTTTGTTATGTCTTTGTGGAAAACTTCACAAAAGTTTCATCATGTTTGAGAAGGTGCAGCAGACTTACCCCTTCTGGGTCTCCTATCTGTGTAGAATGGGTTCTGGTTGTAGGTGGGCAAAGGAGTTGGCGAAAGTGGGGTGACAAACAGATGCGACACAAGGGAGTGAGGATCTGAATGTAATTTGTCAAATCGAGCATCAAACTTTTTATACAGAAGAAAATAGGGAAGTTAGGTTTCACACTGGCAAGGTACAATGAGGTTACTGGATTCTTACATAAAACAGAGGAATGCAAACAGGGAAGGACTGGCAGGAACCAATTGGGATAAAATTCAATGTTAACAGCTGGGATCAAAAAGCAGCCCCACCTAAAGTCAGCTCAAACATAGAAGCCAGAGGCAAGGGTTTCATGTCCTATTCTAGTCTATTGTATAGTCCACCTTCCCCCTAGGCCATTGTAAATACCTGTGTACAGGTGTAACTCAAGCTATCTATAGTTCTAATTACCTACTCTGGTTCCTCCTTAGATCACAAACTTCTTCCTAGATAATGGTAAATTCCTGTGTAGGGCAGTGACTCCATGCCCAGGGTCGGCTCAAGGACTGCCTAGGACTGGTGAAGACTCTAACTTAGCTATATGTCAAATAGAGNCACTTATAATAAAGCAATATTAGGGGAAAGCACACAGATCTGTTTACCAACTAAAGCAAGGTCATTGGAGCATTCATTATACAGGATGCCACAATTCAAGGAGACTAAGTTACTGTGAACTTTTCTCCTCGGGACAGCACCCAGGTTTTTGGGACCTGTTGCACTTGTCACTACTGGAGTGGATGTAGCAAGAAGGGACAAATCTCTGCTCAGAAATAAATAGGACCTATTCTTGGTGAACTTATTAGAAGGGCTAAGTTAGGGCCAGTAACAGTGCAAACATATGATGACTGACCACTGAGAGAAGCAGTATGAAAGTATAGGGAATTTTGTTTTTCATCATTTCATAAAATCTTATAGCATTGCTTCCCACATGATTTTAAGTAAAATCACCCATTTTAACTGCCACGAATTTTCAAAGACCCTATTATTTACATAGCTTCAAGAGGAACAATGTTAATATGTTACCTGAATGCTGAGACTGGATAATTTTTCCCAGGAAATTCAGACCAGAGTCAGGAGGATCTTCTGTGGAAGGAGGATCTGGCATTGATCCCTGTAATGGGCAGGAATGTTAAGTTAGGTCATAAATTGAATAATGCAGTCTTTCAACTCAGGTGGTTCAATAATCAAAGCTCCTCATTAGAGCAATGATTTTTTCCTGATATTCTTCTCCCAGGAGTGCAAGTCCTTAAAGACTATTTCTGTAGAACAGAAGAGTCCCTCACAACAGATCCCATGATACTTCAGGTCTAGAGTACACATGTTAGTAATTTCCATTGTTTTTTTATCTCCCTTGTCTTAGCTCACTCCTGACAAGGTCCTTGTTTAAAAAATATAACAAAAACACATATAGAAGCACACCCTAGTAAACTCAACAATAAGGAGACTTGGGCTAAAGGATTACTACAACAATAAAATCAAAATGTGTAACAAAACCCCGAAGTACACCTTCTCCAATACATTCTGTGTTATTGTCAAAGACAAAGAGAACCTATGACAGAAATTATGTTGTAAATTTCAAGCATGAACATATATTTTGCAAATGGGGATATGTTGTACCTTCAAATATTAAGAAAATATTAAAAATACAAATAATGGGTGGTGCCTTTACTTATGTGTCATCGAAATTTTATCTTATATTTCACACAGAAAGTTCTGTTCTTTGTCAGAAAATAAAAAACAATAACTGAGTAAAGATTGTTACAGACACACACTGAGACAGAGACAGACAGACAGACAGAAACACACACACACACACACACACACACACACACAGAGAGAGAGAGAGAGAGAGAGAGAGAGAGAGAGAGAGAGAGAGAGATGTATTGGCATGTGGTCAGAACTACCTACTAGAGCCTGGTAGGCTCTGTCATGTACACAAATAAGATAATCATTGGCCCTGTCACATAGTATACATAAACAAACATTTATCAAAGAAATTTAGAGCCCCTTAAGTTTATGTCTGATCAATGATTTAGATATTTTCTTTATTTACATTTCAAATGTTATTACCTTTCCTAGTTTATCTTCCAAAAATCCCCTATCCCCTCCCCCTCCCCCTGCTGGCATCTGCCTAGTGTCTGGGTTTGTTGCTTGTTTATGGGATGGATCCTCAAGTGGGGCAGTCTCTGGATGGTCGTTCCTTCAGGTTCTGCTCCGAACTTTGTCTCTATAATTCCTTCCATGGGTATTTTGTTCCCCCTTCTAAAAAGGATTCTGAGCTTCTGGGCTAATATCTACTTATCAGTGAGTGCATATCCTGCGTGTTCTTTTGTAATTGGGTTACCTCACTCAAGATGATTTTTCTTCTGGCTCTTACATTCTTCCCATGGTCTTTTTAGAGCTTATCTTACCTTCTTTAGATTTGACCACCAAACTACCACTTATTCTCAGCACTCTGTGTTTGTGTATTACATGTTTTTAATTTCAAAGAGATGGTTCCATGATCAAAGCTGAGAATAGCACATGATTATAGATAAAAAAAAAACATGGATATCAGAATATACCATGACATTTTAGACAAGCATTTGTTTTAAGTTTTACCTATAGCCCTGCTAACTGACTGGCCATGCCTGCCAGAAAGTCAGATAGGGTGCCCAAAGTTTTTTTTTCTCCCTCTGTACTCCCATATCAAATCCCTAGCCCTGCAGTAAAACACTTTTGGCAGCCTTACCTGATCCCAGTTCTGATCTCCTATGGATCCCAAAGATCTTCCTTTTCTAACAACTTTCTGCCACTCAGTCCCCAAACCTAGAATATGATACTCAGCAAAACTCTCAATCACCATAGAGAAATCAAAATATGTCAAGACAAATTTAAACTCAAACAATATATATCTACACACCCAACACTACAGAAAAACCCAGAAGGAAAGTTCCAACTGAAGAATGATAACTACATTCTAGAAAACAAAGGAAACAATTCCATACCAGTAAAAACAAAGAAATCCCACACACACATGCACACACACACACACACAGATACACATACAAACAACACTAACATCAGACTAATAGGAAATGACAGTCACTGTTCATTAATATATCTCAACATCAGTGGACTCAGTGCCCCAATAAGAAGAAACAGGGTAACAGAATGGATACAAATACAGGATTCAGCATTCTTCTGCATACAAGAAACAGTTCCACAACAAAAATAGATATTATCTCAGATTTAAAGGATAGAAAAAATATTTTACAAGCAAACAGACACAAGAAGCAAGTTGGAGGAGCCATTCTAATACTAAACAAAGTGAACATTTGGCCAAAATTAATGAAAAGAGATGGGGAATAGCATTTCATACTCATCAAAGGAAAAATTCACCAAGGTAACATCTCAGTTCTGAATATCTGTGCTCCAAATGCGAGTATACTCACATTCATCAAAGAAACACTATTAAAGCTTAAATCACACATCAAACCACATACGTAAATAGTGAGAAACATCAATACTCCCCCTTCACCAATGAATACATCATCAAGACAGAAACTAAACAGAGAAATATTGAAACTAAAACATGTTATGAACCAAATGGACTCATATTTATAGAACATACCCTCAAATACAAAAGCATATACCTTCTTCTCAGCTCCTCAGAGAATCTTCTTGAAAATCGACCATATACTGAGTCACAAAGCGAACCTGAACAGATACAAGAAAATTGAAATAACCTCTTGTATCTTATTTAAATTCCATAGATTAAAGCTTGACTTCAACAATAGAAACAACAAAAATCCTACAAACTCATGAAAACTGAACCACTCTCTACTCAAAGACAACTAAGTCAGAGAAGAAATAAAGAAGGAAATTAAAATTTTTCTAGAATTAATTGTAATTGCAAACTTATGGGACAAAAGGGAACCAATGTTAAGAGGAAAGTCCATAGAACTAAGTGCTTGTATAAAGAAATTGGAGGAATATCTAGCAAGCAATGTAACAGCACAGCTGAAAGCCTAAAACAAAAAGAAGCAAACACACACAAGAGGAGTAAATGGCTAGACATACTCAAACTCAGGACTGAAATCAATAAATTACAAACAAAAGAAATTTTTTTAAAAAAAATGTAAGCAAGTGTTAGTACAATTTTAAAAGTAGTAGTTTTTTGTTTAACCTAGTCACCTTCAAAATAATTGAGATAGATGCTTTTAGATTTACTTAAACCTTATGTCACAGAAACCTAGCAGTAATTAATCTATTCTAATCTTCTAAGATACTGTGACTATCTCCTTACCTCACTGAGATAATTGCACTCTAATGTTGATCTGGCTTTCTCTGCTCCAGGTACTTTCTCTTGGTTCACTTTTGGACCCTCTCCTCATCTGTGAATCAATCTCTCTCTCTCTCTCTCTCTCTCTCTCTCTCTCTCTCTCTCTCTCTTTCTCTCTGTCAACTGACACCTGACTGAAGTTCAAGTCCAGGCCTATTCTCTCATTTGGTCAGTCATTGAGCAGATCTTCATTGACCAATCAGGGAATGATTGGGGAGCAATGTTTCCACAAAGTTAAGACAGGCAATTCTTAAAATTTTGCATTGCAATGCCATGTCAAGACACCAAACAGATATGGGCAAATAGAAATCATCATTTGAATAATACAAGATAATCAGTGTGCTACACAGTACACCATAACATTAGGCCAACAAACAAAAGCAGTTTTGGTTTTGTTTTTGTTTTTTGTTTTATTTTTTGAGAAATTAAACAAGATATACAAACCCTTAACCAAACTAACTGAAAAAAATCAGACAGAGCATATCCAAACTAACAATCTGAAAGGAAAGAGGGGACATTACAACACCAAAGAATCATTAGGTCTTATTTCAAAAGCCTTTATGCCACAAAATTGAAAAAATATAAAGAAAATACCAAAGTTAAACCAAGACCAGGTAAAAAATGTATCACCCCCAAGAAGTAGAAGCAGTCATTAAAATTCTCCTATCCCCCCCCCAAAATGGGGGCAGGACCAAATGGTTTTAGCACAGAATTCTACCAGACTTTCAGACAAGAGCTAATACCAATACTTAAATTATTCCACAAATAGAAATAAAAGGAATATTTCCAAAACCATTATATGAGGCCAGAGTCATGCTAATATGTAAACTATACAAAGAATCAAGAAATAAAGAGAATTCCAAACCAATTTTCCTCATAAACAATACTCAATAATATTCACAAACACAGTCTAAGAGCACATCAAAAAAATTCATCTATCATGATCATGTAGGATTAATCCTAGGAATACAGGGATGGTTCAATGTATGAAAAAAAATCTATCAATGTAATCCATCATATAAATAACATGAAAGAAAAAAAAAACATGAACATCTCTTTAGATGGTGCAAAAGCCTTTGACAAAATCTAACACCTTTCCATGTTATTAGTCTTGAATAAATCAAGATACACAGCTGATACCTAAATAAAATGCACAATGTACATTAAGCTGATTACCAACATCAAATTAAACAGAGACGTACTTAAAGCAATTGCACTATAGTAAGGGACAGGGAAAGGGTGCCCACTCTCCCTATATCTAATCAGTATAGTCCTTGAAGTTCTTGTTAGAGCAGTAAGAAAATGAAAGGAGATCAAAGGGCTAGTAATTGGAAAGAAAGAAGTCAAAACATCATTATTTGCAGAGGATATGATAGTATACATGAGTGACCCCAAAAATTCCACTAGAGAACACATAAACCTGGTAAACAACTTCAGTGCAGTAGCTGGATATAAAATTAACTCAAACAAATCAGTGGCCTTTCTCTACACAAAGGATAAACAGGCTGAAAAAGAAATTTGGAAAACAACACCCTTCACAGTACTCACAACTAATATAAAATACCCTGGTGTATTCTAACTAAGCAAGTGAAAGATCTGTACGATAAGAACTTCAAGTCTCTGAAGAAAGAAATCGAAGAAGACATCAGAAGATGGAAAGACCTCCCATGCTTGTGGATTGGCAGGATTAATATAGTAAAAATGCTTATCTTGCTGAAAGTAATCTCCAGATTAATGCAAGCCTCATCAAAATTCTAACTCAATTCTTCACAGACTTAAAAAGGGCAATTTGCAAATTCATCTGGAATAACGAAAAAACCTAGGATAGCAAAATCTATTCTCAACAATATAAGAACCTCTGGTGGAATCAACATCCCTGGCCTCAAGCTGTACAACAGAGCAATTGTGAGAAAACAGCATGGTAGAGTGACAGACAGATAGATCAGTGTAATAGAATTAAAGATCCTGAAATGAACCTACACACATATGGTCACTCAATCTTTGAGAAAGGAGCTAAAATCATCCAATGGAAAAAACGACAGCATTTTCAACAAATGATGCTGGCTCAACTGGTGGTTAGCATGCAGAAGAAAGCAAATTGATCCATTCTTATGTACTTGTACAAAGCTCAAGTCCAAACGGATCAAGGAACTCCACATAAAACCAAAGACACTGAAACTTATAGAGAACAAAGTGGGGAAGAGCCTTGAACATATGGGCACAGGGGAAGAATTACTGAACAGAACACCAATGGCTTGTGCTGTAAGATTAAGAAATGGGACCTCATAAAATTACAAAACTTCTGTAAGGGAAAGGACATGGTCAATAAGGCAAAAAGCCAACCAACGGATTGGGAAAAATCTTTAGCAATCCTAAATCCAATAGGGGACTAATATCCAATAGATACAAAGAACTCAAGAAATTAGACTTCAGAGAACCAAAAAACCCTATTTAAAAATGGGGCACAGAACTAAACAAATTCTCAGCTGAGGAATACCAAATGGCTGAGAAACACCTTGTACTGACTAGTTTTGTGTCAACTTGACACAGCTGGAGTTATCACAGAGAAAGGAGCTTCCTTTGGAGACAGGCCTCCATGAGATCCAACTGTAAGGCATTTTCTCAATTAGTGATCAAGGGGGGGGGATCCCCTTGTGGGTGGTGCCATCTCTGGGCTGGTAGTCTTGGATTCGATAAGAGAGCAGGCTAGGCAAGCCAGTAAAGAACATCCCTTCATGGCTTCTGCATTAGCTCCTGCTTTCTGACTTGCTTGAGTTCCATTCCTGCATCCTTTGGTGATTAACAGCAGTATGGAAATGTAAGCTGAATAAACCCTTTCCTCCACAACTTGCTTCTTGGTCATGATGTTTGTGCAGGAATAGAAACTCTGACTAAGACACACCTAAAAAAATGTTCAACATCCTTAATCATCAGGGAAATGCAAATCAAAACAAGCCTGAGGTTCCACCTCACACCAGTCAGAATGGTTAAGATAAAAAACTCAGGTGACAGCAGATGCTGGCAATAATGTAGAGGAAGAGGAACATTTGGCCATTGCTGATGGAATTGCAAGCTGGTATAATCACTCAGCAAATCTATTTGGTGGCTCCTCAGAAAATTAGACATAGTACTACCAGAAGATTCAGCAATACCACTCCTGGGCATATATCCAGAAGATGTTTCAACTTGTCATAAGGACACATGCTCCACTATGTTCATAGCAGCCTTATTTATCATAGCCAGAAGCTAGAAAGAACCCAGATGTCCCTCAACAGAGGAACAGATACAAAAAATATGATACATTTATACAGTGGAATACTATGCAGCTATTAAAAACAATGAATTTAGGAAATTCTTAGACAAATGGATGGATCTGGAAGATACCATCCAAAGTGAGGTTACCCAATAACAAAAGATATGCATGATATGCACTCAGTGTTAAGTGGATATTAGCCCAGAAGCTCGGAATATCCAAAATACAATTTACAAAGTGCATGAAACTCAAGAAGTATTAAACCAAAGTATAGATACTTTGTTCCTTCTTAGAATGGGTCACAAAATACTCATAGAAGGAGTTACAGAGACAAAGTTTAGAGCAGAGCCTGAAGGAACTGCCCCCACTTGGGGATCTATCCCATAAACAACCACCAAATCAGATACTAGGCAGATGTCAACAAGAGCCTGCTGACAGGAGCCTGATATAACTGTCTCCTGTGAGGCTCTACCAGTGCCTGGCAAATACAGAAGTGGATGCTCACAGTGGTCCATTGGACTGAGCACAAGGTCCCCAATGAAGGAGCCAGAAAAAGTACCCGGCGAGCTGAAGAGGTCTGAAGCCCCATAGGTGGAACATCAATATGAACTAACCAGTACCCCCAGAACGCCTTGGGCCTATACCACTAATCAAAGAAAACACAGGGTGGAACTTGTGGCTCTAGCTATATATGTAGCAGAGGATGGCCTAGTCAGTCATCAATGGAAGGAGAGGCCCTTGGTCCTGTGCAGGCTCTATGTCCCAGTATAGGGGAATGCCAGGATGAGTAATGGGAGTAGGTGGGTTGGGGAACAGGCAGAGGGGATTTTCGGAGGGGAAATTGGGAAAGGGGATAACATTTGAAATGTAAATAAAGAAAATATCTAAAAAAAATAAAAACAAATTTTTAGACATCAAAAAAATTGGAAAGGAAGAATTCAAAGTATAGGTATTTGCACATGATATGATAGTATATACAAACAAGAACAAATGTTAATTCCATTTTCTCAAGGGGTTGTCTGGAGTGAAGAATTAATCACATACTATGATGACTTCTTCTAAACCATCCTATAATAAATAAAGTAGCCAATCACTGGATGAGTAGGCAGTACTTCCGGGTTGGACACAGGAAAAGAGAAAGCAGGAGAGAATTAGTGGCTTTGGGGGATAAGGATAGAGACAAGCCAAGATACAGCTACTAGCTTCTTCCAGATTAGATAATGAATCTGTGAGGATTTGCCACTAGAGGATTTAGAGTTAATATGGCTTGCAAGATTAACATTCTAGTTGTTGCACCTAGAGATTGTGTTAACATTGTTTCTGAGCTAAGTTTGTGTGGTGTTTTTCTTCACAGGGCAGCTTGATTTGCTTCCAGAGAGAAAGGTACATCAGCAAAGCATGGGTTTTCCTGATGTGCACCACAAATGCCAAGGAGGTTTTGAAGCATGGAGCTGGCATGGTAGGGACATGGTAGTAGATGCTGGGTGGAGAGATTTTGGAAATATGATTCAGAGAGTCTCCAACAGTTAAGAACTGAACAGAGAGACCACTGGGACTGAGAGTATCTGGGTGTAGTGCAGGAAATTGATATTTTTTTTAAAAAATATTTCCCACAACAACTTTGGGGGAAGGGATAAGTATTTCTTCTTTAAGCATTCAGGCTTTATTTATAGATGATATGACTGTATACTTAAGTCACCCCAAAAATTCCACCAGGGAACTTCTAAGCTGATAAACAACTTCAGCAAAGTGGCTGGATATAAAATTAACTCAAACACATCAATAGCCTTCCTCTCCTCAAAGAAAAAATAGGCTAAGAAAGAAATCAGGGAAATGACACTCTTCACAATAGCCACAAATAACATTACATCCCTTGGTGTGACTCTAAACAAGCAAGTGAAAGATCAATATGACAAGAACTTCAAGTCTCTGAAGAAATTAATTGAAGATCTCAGAAAATGTAAAGATATCCCATGCTCACAGATTGGGAAGACTAATATAGTAAAAACGGCCATCTTGCCAAAAGCAATCTACAGATCCAATGCAATCCTCATCAAAATTCCAAATCAATTTTTCATAGAATTAGAAAAAGCAATTTTCAAGTTCACTTTTAATAGCAAAAAACTCAGGATAGTGAAAACTATTCTCAACAATAAAAGTACTTCTTCGGGAATCACCATCCCTGACCTAAGACTGTATTAAAGAGCAATGGTGATAAAAACTGCATGGTTTGGGTACAGAGACTAGCAGGAAGATCAATGGAACAGAATTGAAAATCCAGAAATGAACCCATACACCTATGGTGACTAGACAAAAAAGCTAAAAGCATCCAGTGGATAAAAAACAGCATTTTAAACAAATGGTGCTTGTTCACTGGCAATTAACCTGTAGAAGAATGCAAATTGATCCATTCTTATCTCCTTGTATTAAGCTCAAATCCCAGTGGATCAAGGACTTCCACATAAAACAAGATACAGGAAAACTTATAGAGGAGAAAATAGGGAAAAACCTCAAACATATGGGCACAGAGGAAAGACTCCTGAACAGAACATCAATGGCTTGTGCTGTAAGATCAAGAATTGACAAAAGGGACCTCATAAAATTGCAAAGTTTCTGTAAGGCAAAGAACACTGTCAATAAGACAAAGAGGCAACCAACAGATTTGGACAAGATCTTTACCAATCTTTACCATGCCCCACTATGTACATCTGACAGAGGGTTAATATCCAATATATACAAAGAATTCAACAAGTTAGACTCCAAGGAACCAAATAACCCTATTAAAAAAAAATGGGGGTAAAGAGCTAAACAAAGAATTTTCAGCTGAGGAATACAGAATGGCTGAGAATCACCTAAAGAAATGTTTAACGTCCTTTCTCATCAGGGAAATGCAAATCAAAACAACCCTGAGATTCCACCTCACACCAGTCAGAATGGCTAAGATCAAAACTCAGGTGACAGCAGATGCCAGCATGGATGTGGAGAAAGAGGAACACTCCTCCATTGCTAGTGGGAATGCAAGTTGGTACAAACACTCTGAAAATCAGTTTGGCCGTTCATCAGAAAATTGGACATGGCATTACCTGAGGAACCAGTTATACCATCCAGAAGATACTCGAACATGTAATAAGGACACATGCTCCACTATGTTCATAGCAGCCTTATTTATAATAAACAGGAGCTGGAAAGAACCCAGATATCCTAAAACAGAGGAATGTATGCAGAAAAGGTGGTACATTTACAGAATGGAGTACTTCTCAGCTATTAAAAATGATGAATTCATAAAATTATTAGGCAAATGGATAGAACTAGAAAATATCCTCCCAAGTGAGATAAGGCAATTGCAAAATATAACACATGGTATGGACTCACTGATAAGTGGATACTAGCTCCAAAACTCCAAATAAACATAATGCAATTAACAAACCACATGAAGCTCAATAAGAAGAAAGACCAAAGAGTGGATGCTTCGGTCCTTCTTAGAAGGAGAACAAAATACTCACAGGAGCAAATATGGAGAAAAAGTGTAGAGCAGAGACTAAAGGAAAGGTCATCCAGATACTGTCCCATCTGGGGATTCATTCCACAGTTACCAAAGCCAGACACTATTGTGGATGCCAAGAAATGCATGCTGAAAGGAGACTCATATGGCTATCTCCTGAGAGGCCCTTCCAGAGCCATACAAATACAGAGGTGGATGTTAGCAGCCAACCATTCTACTGAGCACGGGGTCTTTAATAGAGGAGTTAGAGGAGGGACTGAAGGAGTTGAAGGCTTTTGCAACTCCATAGGAAAAAAAAACAACAACATTAACCAACCAGAACCCCCAGAACTCCCAGGGACTAAGCCATCAACAAAGGAGTACACATGGTTCTAGATACATATGTAGCAGAGAATGACCTTGTAATGCATCAGTGGAAGGAAAGGTATTTAGAGGCCCTAGATTAGGGCAGGGAAGTGAGAGTGGGTGGGTGGGTGGGTGGAGGAATACCCTTATAGAAACAGGGGGAGGGATGATGTGATAGGGTGTTTCTGGGATGGAGGGAAACTGGAAAAGGAATAACATGTGAAATTTAAATAAAGAATATATCCAGCTTCTGATCACCACCAGTGCTGGGCCACCTTGGGCACAAATTCGGTGGACAGTCCCACTGTCCCCAGAGGACTCTCTAATCCCCAGGCACCCTAGCACACACAGGATCTTAGGATCACTGGTGAGTAGAACACATCTGTTTCAACACCACCAGGAGTGCGAGGGACCAGCAAGAGCAGGGACATAGGAACCCCACACGACCAGTAGCTTGGGTTTCTTCTGGTCAGTGCCAGTGCTACGCCACCTTGGGTGCAAACTCGGTGGACAGACCCATGGTACGCAGAGGACTCTCCACTCCCCAAGCTTACGAGCATGCCCAGAATCTTAGGATCGCTGTTGAATATAAAACAACATCTGTTCCAACACCACTGGGAGTGACTGGGACCAGCAGGAGCAATGACACAGGAACCCTCCCTGAGCAGTGGCTCAGGTTCCTTCACCAGCACTTGTCTACCTTGGGTTCAAACTCAGCAGACAGCTCCATGGCCCCCCAGAGAAGGTATGACTTCCAAGGGCTCTAACACACTCAGGATCTTATGATTCTAGGAGTGTGGTCACACCAGGGTCTCACAGGCTCAGAGGAAGCTTAACTGCCAAGAATTCTGACTCACCTAGAATCTCAGAATCACAGGATCCTAGAATCACAGAATCACAGAGAAAGCTGGACTCTGAGAAGTACTGACTCAACCAGGATTACAGGAAGGACAGGCTCCAAACAGATATATCAAGGGCAGAGAACACATGAGATAATAAGATGGTAGAAGGTAAGCATAAGAAGAGAAGCAACAGAAACCAAGGTTACTTGGCAATATCAGAATCCAACAATCCCACAATACCAAGTCCTGTATATGTAATCACACTGGAAAAGCAAGATATGGATCTAAAGTCACATCTCATGATGATGATGGTGAACTTTAAGAAGGACTTAAATAACTAAATAAATACAGGAGAACACAGGTAAACAAGTAGAAACCTTTAAAGAAACACAAAAATCCCTTAAAGAATTATAGGAAAACATATCCAAAGAGTTGAAAGAAATGAAGAAAACCATCAGGGATCTAAAAATGGAAGAAGAAACAATAAAGAAATCACAAAAGGAGACAACTCTAGAGATGGAAAACTTAGGAAAGAAATTAGGAGCCATAGATACAAGTATCACCAATAGAATACAAGANATGGAAGAGAGAATCTCAGGTGCAGAAGATCCTGTATAAAACATGGATACAAAAATCAAAGAAAATGCAAAATGCAAAAAGAACCTAACTCAGAACATACAGGAAATCCAGGACACAATGCGACGACCAAACCTAAGGATAATAGGTATAGATAAGAATGAAGATTTTCTTCGAATTCCCAAGATAAAATTTGCAAAAACAAGAAAATCAAGAAGAAGGAAGACCAATGTGTGGATACGTCATTCCTCCTTAGAATAGAGAAAAAAAGACCCATGGAAGGAGTTAGAGAGACAAAGTTTGGAGCTAAGATGAAAGGATGGACCATCCAGAGACTA
>NC_034599.1:14103160-14117478 GCF_900095145.1 Mus pahari | reverse complement strand
GGGAGTGGGTGGGTAGGGGAACAGGATGGGGGGAGGGTATAGGGAACTTTCAGGATAGCATTTGAAATGTAAATAAAGAAAATATTTAATTAAAAAAAAAGAATGAAGATTTTTCAACTTAAAGGGCCAGTAAATATCCTCAACAAAATTATAGAAGAAAACTTCCCTAACCTAAAGAAAGAGATGCCCATAAACATACATGAAGCCTACAGAACTCCAAATAGACTGGAACAGAAAAGAAATTTCTTACAAAACATAGTAATCAGAAAAACAAATGCACTAAATAAAGATAGAATATTAAAAGCAGTAAGGGGAAAAGGTCAAGTAACATATAAAGGCAGGCCTATTAGAATTGAACCAGACTTTTCACCAGAGACTATGAAAGCCAGAAGATCCTGGACAGATGTGATACAAACCCTAAGAGAACACAAATGCCAGCCCCGGCTACTATATCCAGCAAAACTCTCAATTACCATAGATAGAGAAATGAAAGTATTCCATGACAAAACAAAATTTACATAATATCTTTCCACGAATCCAGCCCTTCAAAAGATAATAAAGGGAAAACTCCAACACAAGGAGGGAAACTACACAGGAGAAAAAACAAGAAACTAACCTTTCATCAAACCTAAAAGAAGATAGCCACATGAACATAATCCCAACTCTAACAACAAAAATAGGAGGAAGCATCAATGGCTTTTCCTTAATATCTCTAAATATCAATGGACTCAATTCCCCAATAAAAAGACATAGACTAACAGACTGGCTATGTACACAGGACCCAGCATTTTGCTGCATACAGGAAACTCACTTCAGGATGTAACACAGACACTTCCTCAGAGTTAAAGGTTGGAAAACAATTTTCTAAGCAAATGGCCCCAACAAACAAGCTGGAGTAGCCATTCTAATATCAAATAAAATCGAATTTCAACCTAAAGTTATCAAAAAAGGAAAGGAGGGACACTTTATAAACATCCAAGGTAAAATCTACCAAGATGAACTCTCAATTCTAAACATCTATGATTGAAATTCAAGGGTATCCACATTTATTAAAGAAACTTTAGTAAATCACAAAGTACACATTGCACAACACACAATAATAGCGGGAGACTTCAACAGCCCACTCTCATCAAAAGACAAATCCTGGAAACAGAAACTAAACAGAGACACAGTGAAACTAACAGAAGTTATGAAACAAATAGATTTAACAGATATCTATAGAACATTTTATCCCAAAACAAAAGGATATACCTGCTTCTCAGCACATCATGATACCTTCTCCAAAACTGACCAAATAATTAGAAAAAAAAAAAACCTCAATAGATACAAAAATACTGAACTAATCCCATACATCATATCAAATCACCACAGACTAAGGCTGATCTTCAATAATAATAACATAAATAATAAAACGCCCACATATGTGTGGAAGCTAAACAACACTCTACTAATGATAACTTGGTCAAGGAAAAAATAAAGAAAGAAATTAAAGACTTTTTAGAGTTTAATGATAATGAAGGCACAACAAATCCAAACTTATGGGACACAATGAAAGCATTCCTAACAGGAAAACTCAGCTCTGAGTGCCACCACACAGAAACCAGAGAGAGCATACACTAGCAGCTTGACAGCACACCTAAAAACTCTAGAACAAAAGGAAGCAAATTCACCCAGAAGAAGTACACAGCAGGAAATAATCAAGCTCAGTGTTGAAATCAACCATGCAGAAACAAAAAGAACTATACAAAGAATCAATCAAATCAGGAGCAGGTTCTTTGAGAAAATCAACAAGATAGATAAACACTTAGCCAGACTGACTGGAGGGCACAGGAACAGTATCCTAATTAACAAAATCAGAAATGAAAAGGGAGACATAACAACAAAATCTGAGGAAATACAAAAAATCATTAGATCCTTCTACAAAAGGCTATACTCAACAAAACTGGAAAACATGGAAGAAAAGGTCAATTTCTAGACAGATACCAGGTACCAAAGCTAAATCAGGATCAGATTAACAATCTGAACAGTCCCATATCCCATAAAGAAATAGAAACAGTCATTAATAGTCTCTCAACCAAAAAATGCCCAGGAACACACGGGTTTAGTTCAGAGTTCTATCAGACCTTCAACAAACACCTAATTTCAATACTCCTCAAACTATCCCACAAAATAGAAACAGAAGGTACTCTACCCAATTCATTCTATGAACCTACTATTACTCTGATACGTAAACCACATAAAGACCCAACAAAGAAAGAGAACTTCAGACCAAATTCCCTTATCATAATCAGTACAAAAATACTCAATAAAATTCTCGCAAACCGAATCCAAGAACACATCAAAACGGTCATCCAGCATGATCAAGTAGGCTTCATCCCAGGAATGCAGGGATGGTTCAATATATGGAAATCCATCAACATAATCCACTATATAAACAAATTCAAAGACAAAAACCACAATATCATCTCATTACATGCTGAGGAAGAATTTGTCAAAATCTAACACCCTTCTTGATAAAAGGCTTGAACAGATCAGGAACTCAAGATCCATACCAAAACATAATAAAAGCCATATACAGCAAACCAGTAGCCAATATCAAACTAAATGGAGAAAACCTTGAAGCAATCTGACTAAAATCAGGGACTAGACAAGGCTGCTCACTCTCTTCCTACCTATTCAAGATAGTACTTAGAGTCCTAGCCAGAGCAATTAGACAACAAAAGGAGATAAAGGGATGCATATTGGAAAGGAAGAAGTAAAAATATCATTATTTGCAGATGATAGACTTTAGAAAATTAAATAACCCTATTAAAAATGGGGTATAGAGAAACAAAGAATTCTCAACTGAGAAATACTAAATGGCTGAGAAGCACCTAAAAAAAAAAAAAAAAAAAATTCAACATCCTTAATGATCAGGGAAATGCAAATCAAAACAACCCTGAGATTCCACCTCACACCAGTCAGAATTGCTAAGATCAAAACTCAGGTAACAGCAGATGTTGGGGTGGATGTGGGGAAAGAGGAACACCCCACCATTGCTGGTTGGAATTGCAAGCTGGTACAATCACTCTGGAAATCAGTCTGGCAGTTCCTCAGAAAATTGGACATAGTACTACCAGAAGATCCAGCAGTACTACTCGTGGGCATATACCAAGAAGATGTTCTAACTTGTAATAAGGACTATGTTCATAGCAGCCTTATTTATAATAGCCAGAAGCTGGAAATTACCCAGATGATCCTCAACAGAGAAATTGGTACATTTGCACAATGGAGTACTACTCAGCTATTAAAAACAATGAATTTATGAAATTCATAGACAAATGGATGTTTATGCGGGATATCATCCTAAGTGAGGTAACCCAATCACAAAAGAACATACATGATATACACTCACTGATAAATGTATATTAGCTCAGAAGCTTAAAATACCCAAGATACCATTTGCAAAACACATGAAATTCAAGAAGGAAGACTAAAGTGTGGATACTTCAATCCTTCTTAGAAGGAGGAAGAAAATACCCAGGGCAGGAATTACAGAGAAAAATTGTGGAGCAGACACTGAAGGAATGACCATCCAGAGACTGCCCTACCTGGGGATCCATTCCATAATCAACCACCAAATTGAGGCACTCTTGCGGGTGCCAACAAGAGATAGCTGACAGGAGCCTGTTAAAGCTGTCTCCTGAGAGTCTCTGCCAGTGCCTCACAAATACAGAAGTGAATGCACCCAGCCATGTATTGGACTAAACACAGGGTCCTCAATGAAGGAGCTAGAGAATATACCCAAGGAGCTGAAGTGGTTTGCAGCCCCATAGGAAAAACAACAATATGAACTAACCAGTACCCCTAGAGCTCCCTGGGACTAAACCACCAATCAAAGAAAACACATGGTGGGACTAATGGCTCTACTTGCATATGTAGCAGAAAATGGCCTAGTCAGTCATCAACGGGAGGAGAGGCTCTTGGTCCAAGGAAGGTTCTATGCCCCAATATAGGGGAATGCCTGGGCCAGTGGGTTGAGGAGCAGGTGGATTTGTGAGAGGATAGGGGATTTCCTGAGGGGAAACTGTAAATTGGACAACATTGAAATGTAAATAAAGAAAATACCTAATGAAAAAATAAATAAATTCATTCAAATTGAAAAGAAAATCCAATAAAAAAGAAAAAGTAGATAATAAAGATTTAATATATATTATAATGAATCATCATTTGTTAGAGTTCATATCTGTTATAATCACAGTTAATTAGGTCAAACTAATTTTTTCTGTTTTAAATTTTTATTGTTATAGGTATTTTTACATAAAAATACATTAAAATAGTTTGCTAGAGTCCATCTGCAATGCAATATGTATATGTGTTCTGTGGTCATTAGAGAACATATAAGTCCTTTTCCACTTGTGTGCCTCATCTCTATTGAGCATATAAAAGCCATGGTTTTTGTTGTTTTTATTGTTGTATACATATATATAAAGACAAAAATAAATGTTAGGTTTATTTATTCTTGTTTGTGTAAAAATGTTTTCAGGCCTGAACACTAGTTATTGGATAGAAATATCAAAATGTTTCCTCAATAGGAGAAACAATTTAAGTGGCTCTTGGTACTTTTTTAACTACACATACTTATTTTTGTAACATACAAGTTTTAAGATACCATTTAATTAAATATAAAATTTCTGGAAAAATCTAATATATATACATTGTGGCTCAATTATTTTATTCTTCTGTACAATACTCCTGACAGGCATATTCTATAGTTTCTTCTTCGTTCAGAAGACATTGTCATCAAATGGCTAAAAATTTGATTCTATGCAATAATATGTGTGTGACTTGATTTAAATTCCAATTTCATTGTGTTTCTCTATCTGAATATTCTTTCTGAATAAGTTTGTTCATTACTGCTGTCATCCTTGTGTATGTCAGAATCCAGGTTTTTTTTCTTCTTTCACATAGAAACTGACAATTTGTAAATCTCCAAGTACATCTTTGAACACTAGATTAAAAATGCTGAGCCATTCCACTTCCTGGATTATTCAACTACTAGGATTTGTGAATCTTTACTATGCAGATGACAAATTTTGAAGTATAATTCACTATGGTGTAAGTAAATCTAGCAACTTTTCATCTGTTACAGTAAGTATATCTATATACTTTTATTATTAATTGATTATTTTACATATTTACATGTCAAATGTTGTCCCCCTTTCCTGACTCCCCTTCACAAAGCCCCACCTCTCCTTTGCCTCTAAGAAGGTATTTCTCCATCTACCCACTCACTTCCATCTCAGCCCTCTAACATCCCCTTCACTGGGACAACAAACTTCCCTAGGAGGAAACACCTTCCCTCCCATTGATGCCAGATAAGGCAGTCCACTGCTATATATGTATCAGGAGCCATAAACACAACCATGTTTCTCTTTTATTCCTGGTTTAGTCCCTTGGGAGCTCTGAGGGTTCCGGTTAGTTCACATTGTTCTTCCTAAGAGGTTGCAATCTCTACAGCTCCTTCAGTCCTTTCCTAACTCTTCAGTTAGGGTCCCCAGACTCAGTCCAATGGTTGGCTGTGAGTATCTGTATCTGTGTTAGTCAGGTGCTAGCAAATCCTCTCAAAGGAAAGTCATACTAGGCTCCTGTCTGCAAGCATATCTTGGCATCAGCAATAGTGTCTAGGGTTTGGTATCTGCTCATGGGATGGATTCCAAGGTAGGTTGGTCTCTGGATGGTCTTCCCTTCAGTCTCTGCTCCATTTTTGTCCCTGTGTTTCCTTTAAACAGGAAAAAAAAATCTGTTTTAAAAATTTTGAGATGGGTGAATAGCCCCATCCCTTAACTGGGGGCCATACCTATCTACTGGGGGTGGTCTGTTCAGGTACTATCTTCCCTCAGTTGGGTAATTCAGCTAATGTCATCCTTATTGGGTCCTGGGAGCCTCTCACATCCTTTGCATCTCGGACATTTTAGTGGTACCCACTGCCATTCCCTGGCCCCTACCCCTACCTGCCTCCTTTCCCCCTCACTCCTCTCTCCCACTCAGGACCCTCCCTCCCTTTACCTCCTATGATTATGTTGTTCCCCCTTCTAAGTGGAACTGTATCATCTAAACTTTTCCCTTCCTTCTTGTTAAGTTTCATGTGGTTTGTGACTTATATCATGGATATTCTGAGCTTTTGGGATAATATCTACTTATCACTGTGTACAAGCCATATATGTCCTTTTGGATCTAGGTTACTCCACTCAAGATCATATTTTGCCTGCAAATTTTGTGAAGTCTTTGTTTTGAGTAGTATTCCATTTTGTAAACATACCACATTTTCTATAGCAATTCTTCTGTTGAGGGATGGAGCAACAACCCTTAATCTGGGTTGTTTCCCACTTCTAGCAATTATGAATGAGGCTGCTATTAACATAGAGGAGTCCCATGTCTTTGTTATTTGTTAGAGCACCTATTTGGGTATATGCCAAGGTGTAGTATAGCAGGGTCTTCAGGTAGAAATATTTCAATGTTTTTGAGTAATCACCACATTGGTTCCCATCAGCAATAGGGCAATGTTCCTCTTTCTCCAGGTCCTCACCAACATCTACTGTCACCTGAGTTTTTTATTTTAGTCATTCTGATTGGTATAAGATGGGATGTCAGCGTTGCTTTGATTTGCATTTCCCTGATAACTAAGGATGTTGAATATTTCTTTAGGTCTTTCTTGGCCATTCAAGATTTCTAACATGACCATTCTCTGTTTTGCTTTGTACTTCATTTTTAAATTGAGATATTAGGGTTTGTTTGTTTTTGGAGTGGTGGTGGATAGTTTCTTAAGTTCTTTATATATTT
Organism: Mus pahari; assembly: GCF_900095145.1. Classification (NCBI taxonomy): domain Eukaryota; kingdom Metazoa; phylum Chordata; class Mammalia; order Rodentia; family Muridae; genus Mus; species Mus pahari. Next base: position 14,110,656 of record NC_034599.1, on the reverse strand, counting down.
TGGATATTAGCTCTCTATCAGATGTGGGGTTGATAAAGATTTTTCCCAATCTGTGAGTTGCCAATTTGTCCTATTGAGTGTCTTTTGCCTTAAAAAAAAAACTTTCAGGTTTCATGAGATCCTCTTTATCAATTGTTGATCTTAAGGTCCTAAGCCATTGGAGTTCTGTTTAGGAAATTTCCCACCATGCCAATGAGTTCATGGATCTTTCCTACTTTCTCTTCTATTCGATTCAGTGCATCAGGTTTTTTTTTTTTTAGAGATTCTTGATCCACTTGGACTTCAGTTTTGTGCAATGTGATAAATATGGATTGATTTTCATTTTTCTACATACACAGTACTAGATGGACCATTGATTGAAGATGGTTTCTTTTTCCATTGTAAAAATTGTTTTCACTACCAGTGATTTACTTTTTCTGTATGAAATTGAGAACTGCTTTTTTTCATGTCTGAGAATACTTTGCTGGAATCATGATGAGGACTGTGTGAACCTGTATATTGATTTGGTAGGATGGTCATTTTTGATATGTTAATCCTACCAATCCATGAGCACGGGAGATCTTTCCTTTACTTAGGGTTTTCTTAGATTTCATTTTTCAGGGATTTGAAATTCTTGTCATGCCAGCAGATGCTGGCAAGGATGAAGAGAAATAGGAACACTCCTCCATTGTTGGTGGGATTGCAAGCTTGTACAACCACTCTGGAAATCAGTCTGGCGGTTCCTCAGAAAAATGGACATAGTACTACCGGAGGATCCAGCAATACCTCTCCTGGGCATATATCCAGAAGATGTTCCAACTGGTAATAAGAACACATGCTCCACTATATTCATAGCTGCCCTATTTATAATAGCCAGAAGCTGGAAAGAACCCAGATGTCCCTCAACAGAGGAATTGATACAGAAAATGTNGTACATTTACACAATGGAATACTACTCATCTATTAAAAACAATGAATTTATAAAATTCCTTGGCAAATGGATGGATCTGGAGGATATCATCCTGAGTGAGGTAACCCAATCACAAAAGAACTCACATAATATGCATTCACTGATAAGTGGATATTAGCCCAGAAACCTAGAATACCCAAGATATAATTTGTAAAACACATGAAACTCAAGAAGAACGAAGACCAATATGTGGACACTTCGTCCCTTCTTAGAATTGGGAACAAAATCCCATGGAAGGGGTTACAGAGACAAGGTTTGGAAGTGAGACAAAAGGATGGACCATCCAAAAACTGCCCTACCCAGGGGTACATCCCATAATCAGCCACCAAATGCGGGGGGGGGGGGTATAGGGGACTTTGGGGATAGCATTTGAAATGTAAATGAAGGAAATACCTAATTTTAAAAAAAGTAATTCAAATAAAAAAAAAAAGAAATTCTTTTCATACAGATCTTTCACTTGATTGGTAAGAGTTATATCAAGTTACTTTATATTTGTGGCTATTGAAAAGGATGTTGTTTCCCTAATTTCTTTCTCAGCCTGTTTGTCATTGATATAATGGAAGGCTCTAGATTTGTTTGAGTTAATTTTATATCCAGCCATTTTGCTGAAGTTCTTTACTAGCTCTAGAAGCTCTCTGGTAGATTTTTGGTGTCTCTTATGTATACTATCACATCATCACCAAATAGTAATACCTTGACTTCTCCAATTTGTATCACTTTGATCTCCTTTTGTTTTCTTATTGCTCTACCTAGAAATTCAAGTACTAATATTGAATAGAGAAAGTCAGCAGCCTTGTCTTGTCCCTGATTTTGGTAGAATTGCTTCCAGTATCTTGCCAGTTAATTTGATATTGGGTGATAGTTTGCTGAATATTGCTTTTATTATATTTAGGTAAGGGCATTGAGTCACTAATCTCTCCAATACTTTTAACATTAAGCGGTGTTATATTTGGTCAAATGCTTTTTCAATATCTAATGAGATAATCATGTAATTATTTTTTCTTTGAGTTTATTTATATAGCGGGTTGCTTTAATTTTTCTGTATTGTACAATCCCTGCATTAATTGGGATGAAGCCTTCTTGATTGTGGTGAATGATGGTTTTGATGTGTTCTTGTATTCAGTTTGCAAGAATTTTACTCAATATTTTTGCATCAATATTATTTAGCTAACACTTAGTAAACCATACATCTAAGTGATGTAGTGATTTTTTTTTTAAACTAAGATAATCGAAGTAGCATCACCCCCTCGCCAACATCGAGACAGTGTTACTTTGTAAGGCCAGCTGTACTGATGTGAACCAGGCTGGCAATCCACCTGCCTCCCAAGTGTTAGGGTTAAAGGCCCACTACATCCTGACAAGTATTATCTTTAACTGATTGGAATACGGACAATTAAGTAATTCAATCCATTTCCCCCTCCAAACTTCAAAAGGCTGATCTTTTCCCCCAAAGGCACAATTCGGATGGAGCAAAAAGAAAAAAGAAGTCAAAAAAGCAGAGTATCTCAGTGCACACCTGTGTGATCCAGTACACAGGAGACTGAGGCAGAGTAGTGTCCTGAGAATAGGCCTTATAGACAGACAGATAAATAGAGTGAGGTAACCCAATCACAAAAGAACTTACTTGATATTCACACACTGATAAGTGGATATTAGCCCAGAAACTTAGAATACCCAAGCTACAATTTGCAAAACACAAGAAAATCAAAAAGGAGGACTAATGCATGGATACTTCATTTTTCCTTAGAAAAGGGAACAAAATACCCATGGAAGCAGTTACAGAGACAAAGTTTGGAGCTGAGATGAAAGGATGGATCATCCAGAGACTGCCTCACCAGGGGATCCACCCCATTATCATCCACCAAACCCAGACACTATTGCATATGCCAGCAAGATTTTGCTGAAAAGACCCTGATATAGCTGTCTCATGTGAGGCTATGCCAGTGCCTGCAAAAACAGAAATAGATGCTCACAGTCATCTATTGGATGGAACATAGGGCCCCCAATGAAGGAACTAAAGGGGTCTGCAACCCTATAGGTGGGACAACAATATGAACTAACCAGTACCCCCAGAGCTCATGTCTCTAACGGCATATGTAGCAGAAGACAGCCTAGTCCCCCATCATTGGGAAAAGAAGCCCCTTAGTCTTGCAAACTTTACATGCTCCATAGAGGGGAACGCCAGGGTCAAGAAGTGGGAGTGGGTGGGTAGGGGAGCAGGGCGCGGGGCGGGGGGGAGTATAGGGGACTTTCAGGATAGCATTTGAAATGTAATTGAAGAAAATACCTAATAAAAAATTATTTAAAAAAATAAAACAAATATTATTTAGCTAAATGGGTCTGAAGTCTTCTTTCTTTATTGGGTCTGTTTTGGGTTTAGTTATCAGCTTTATAGAATGAATTAAGTAGTGTAATTTCTGTTTCTATTGTGCAGAATAGTCTGAGGAGTGTTGGTATTAGTTTTTCTTTGAAGGACTGATAAAATTCTGCACTAAACTCATCTGGTCCTGGGCTTTTTTTGGATGGATGGTTGACCAAGCCTGCTCATTCAGTCAACAGGTTCTCCAGTGCAGGACTGAGGATTGAAAAGAAAGAGACAATTAGTGCTGCATCTTGATCCCAGTCAATTCTGAGACTGAAGGCAGGTTTAATTGTTTACAATCTGCTTTTATACCATTTTAATTACATGCAAGTATTAAGGGTGAGCAGTACAATAAGGAACTAGCAAGACAGTAAGCAAAGTCTTGTGATTACTCCTATTGACAGTTCTTTCCAAGGGCTTCAGAATGACCAAAATACTTTTCCAAGCCCACAATCTTGCCTGAAGCTTACTTATTTTGTTCCACCTTAAGATTAAAATTCCTGCATTAACCTACTTCCTGATTATAGCCTAAAGTTAGATTTTTTTCCTGAACTTACTCCCTCGTCATGCCTTGATGTCAGATGCCTACCTGAACTTATTCCTTGTCATGCATGGCCAATTTCAGATTCCTGCCTGAAGCCCATTTCCTTGTCCTTGGCTGGTGTCAGATTCCTACCAAGTGGATGCCAAAGAGGTTCTCCACAGAAGAATTTTTTTAATGACTTCTTCTATTTCCTTAGGGAATATGGAACAGTTCAGATAATTTATCTGATACCATGATATATGGGACCTGGTACATTGTATCTTTCTGCCTAAAAGTTCCTCCATTTCATCTAGATTTTCCAGTTGAGTAAAGGCTTTTGTAGTATGATCTGAGGGTTTGTTTTTTTAATTTCTTCAGTTTCTGTTGTTATGGTTCACTTTTCATTTTTTATTTTGTTAGTTTTGATACTGTCTCTGTTTCCTTTAGTTAGTTTGGCTAAGGGCTTATCTATTTTGTTGGTTTATCTCAATGAACCAGTTTTGGGTTTTGTTGTTTCTTTGTATCATTCTCTTTGTTTCTAATTGGTTGATTTCTGCCCATAGATTTTTTATTTCCTGCCCTCTACTCCTCTTGGGTGAGTTTGTTTCTTTTTGTTCTAGGGCTTCAGGTGTGCTGTTAAGTTGCTAGTGTAGAATCACTCCAGTTTCATTACCAGGGAATTTTATGCTATGACTTTCTCTCTCAGCACTGCTTTCATTGTGTCCCATACGTTTGGGTATGCTGTGTCTTCATTTTCATTTACTTCTAGAAAGTCTTTAATTTCTTCATTTATTAACCCCCTAAACTAGTTATCATTGAGTAGGGAGTTGTGAGTTTCCATGGGCTCTCTGTTGTTTTTATTATGAAAGGCAAGCCCTAGTCCATGGTGATCTGATAGGATACACAGGATTATTTCAGTCTTCTTGTATATGTTGAGGCTTGTTTAGTGACCAATTATATGGTCAGTTTTGGAGAAGGTACTATGAGGTGCTGAGAAAAAGGTATATTCTTTTGTTTTAGTATAAAATGTTCTGTATATATCCTTTAAATCCATTTGGCTCATAAGTTCTATTAGATTCAATGTGTCTCTGTTTAGTTTCTGTTTCAATGACCTGTTTATTGGTGAGAGTGGGGTGTTGAAGTCTTCCACTCTTACTCTGCGAGGTTTAATGTATGTTTTGAGATTAAGTTAAGTTTCTTTTATGATTGTTATTGCGCTTTCATTTGGTGGTGTAGATACATAGAATTGTGGTTTCATCTTGGTGACTATTCCCTTTGACGAATACCATCTCATTTGATTATTTTTGATTGAAAGTATAATTTCTTGGATATTAGAATGGCAACTTCCAATTGTTTCTTGGAAGCACTTACATGGAAAACTTTTTCCAGGCTTTTCCTGAGGTACTATGTGTCTTTTTCATTGATGTGTGTTTCTTTAATGCATCAAAATTCTGTATCCTGCTTGCATATCTAGTCTGTTAGCTTATGTCTTTTTATTGGAGAATTAGTTCCTTTGGTGTTGAGAGAAGTTAAAGACATGATTGTTCTTTCCTGTTATTTTTGTTGTTGGAGGCAGAATTGTGTGTGTGTGTGTGTGTGTGTGTGTGTGTTTCTCTCCTTTTGGGTTTGCTCTAAATGATTAATTTCTTGATTTTTCTTGGGTGTAACTACTATGCTTCTGTTGTAATTTTCCTCCTAGAATCCTCTGTAGGGCTAGATTGGTAGATATATTTTGTTCAAATTTGGTTTTGTCATATAATATTTTGGTTTCTCCATCTTTGGTGAATGATAATTGGGCTGGGATAGTAGACTGGGCTGTCATTTGTGTTCTTTTAGAGTGTGAATGACATCTGTCCAGGAATTTCTGGATTTTTGTCTCTGTTACCAAGTCTGGTATAATTATGATAGGTCTGCCTTTATTTGTCATTTTATTTTCTGCTTACAGTTTTTAATATTTTTTTCTTTCTTCTGTGCATTTAATGTTTTGCTTGTTATGTGATGGAAGGATTTTCATTTCTGGTCCAATCTATTTGGTATTCTATAAACTTCTTGTCCATTTATGGACATCCCTTTCTTTAAGTTGGGGAAGTTTTCTTCTATGATTTTGTTGAAGGTATTTTTTGGCCCTTTGAGCTAGAAATCTTCACTTTCTTCTATTCCTATTATTCTTTGGTTTGGTCTTTTCATTATGTCCTGGATTTCCTGAATGTTTTGGGTTAGGATTTTTTTGTGCTTTTTATTTTCTTTGACTGTTGTGTCAATGTCTTCTATGGTAACTTCTATACTTGAGATTCTTTCTTCTATCTCTTGTATTCTGTTGGTGATCTATGGGAACTAAAAAGGGGCCTGGGGAAAGAGGGGGGAGGGAGGACCCATGTCCCATCAGAGTTCCACCTATGCTTTGGACACGCAGATGTAGGAGGGTGGCCAGATGCTTTCTACTCAGCCTCAGGTGGGCACCCAAGTCTCTGACCCACTCTATGTGGGTTGGACAAGTGGCAGCCCAACCTGGGAGCCCCAGGGCCACACCCTGTATCCCCGGGATTATGGGAGAGAGGGATGAGGGAAGAGAAGTTCCCACACATGTGAGAGTGAGCACGGCCTTGATGAGCAGAGACCATCTATGGTTTTAGAGCTTTATTGTAGAAAGGCAGGGGGAAGGAGAGAAGAGAGAGGTTGGCCATGGCCAAGAGGAGACAAAGGGGGAAAGGAGAGAGAGAGAGAGGGGAAAGGCTAGAGAAAAAGAGAGAGTAAGAGGGAGAGAGGGAAAGGAGAGGAGAGTAAGAGCAAGAGAACAAAGAGGTGAGAGAGCAAGGAGGGGCCAAACAGCCCCTTTTAAAGTGAGCTGCTATTTTTTTCTGTTGCTAGGTAACTGGGGATGAGCTTAGCCTGAAGGTCAGAAGCTTGGAACATTGCTTACATGACTTCTAGCCATGCTTCTCTTGTGGGGGCAATAACTTAGACAGGAGCCAGAGTTCCAGGAGACATGAGAGAACTTCTGTCCCATGAAGGTAAACTATGACCACCAGATCCCGGGGTTCAGCATCTCAGCTCTACTGGAGACCAGCCTGTCTGTGCATAGCCCAATGCCCCTCAGTGATCCTTATATCTGTAGCTCTTGACCTCTTTCCTAGATATTCCATCTCCAAGGTTGACTCCATTTATTACTTCATATTGTTTCCACCTCCTTTTTTAGGTCTTGGACTGCTCTGTTCAATTTTGTCACTTACTTGATTTTGTTTTCCTTTATTTCTTTGAGGGTTTTATTTGTTTCTTCTTTAAGGATTTCTACCTGTGAAATTCTGTTTTTCTGTATTTCTTTAAGTGAGTTATTGATAGCTTCCTTAAAGGTCTCTATTATCTTCATGAGATGGGATTTTAAATCAACATCATACTTTTTAGGCTTATTGGGGGTATCTATGACTTGCTATATAGAGAGAGATGGGTTCTGATGGTGACAAAGTATATTGGCTTCTGTTGTTTATGATATTGAATGTGCCTCTCACTATTTGGTTATCTCTGGTGGTGGCTGGTCTGGCTTTCTCTGTCTGAACCCTGCCTCCTGTGCGGCTGTGTTGCAGCAGATCTGCTAGGAGTGAAAGGAAAAATTATATAAATTCAAAGTTTAAAAATGTAAAATTAAAAGAGTAAGTTTCAAAAAT
>NC_034599.1:14098042-14100476 GCF_900095145.1 Mus pahari | reverse complement strand
ATATAATTTTTCCTTTCAGGAGCACTGCAGACTATGCAGCATTAAGAGAGAGTAGGAGACAGACCAATGTTCCTTCAAACATGTACAGATGAGAAGGGAGAGAAGGTTCACACATAGATGGGGTAAGGAGTCCCATGTCAGCTGGATACCTGGGGGGGGGGAGGGTTCCAGCGGCTGTGGTTATTTAGGTGGCTATCTTACCTGCTGCCTTGGCTGTAGCAGATATCCTTGGAACCCTTTAGACTGTTCATTGTTGAGAGAATGGGGAAGATAGGCTGATCTGCCCCCAAGAATTTGCAGGCCAGAAGGAAGAGGGTGTTTGCACATAGAGGGGAGGAGACCCACATCCACTGTGTATTCCCTACTACTACAGGTATTTGGGCTAGAGAGCCATGCTGAATACTGCTATGTCCACTCCAGTGAAGTCTGCTTGACCGGCCAAGAGGTCTGGAAGCACTCAGGAGGCAAAGAGTTTCAAGGAAACTATGCCTCCTGTAACCTTGGCATTCCCATAGCCCGTATATTCAAACCCTGTCTCTGTGTTAGTCTGGTGTATGCTCTCTTTCAGTATTGTTTTATTATAAGTGCCTTTAAAGATTGATTTTTGACATATAGCTAAGCCCCCACCAGTGTTCCAATGGATCCTAGAAAATCCTTGAAGCCTATGGTGAGCTGGGAATTCAGTAAGAATATTACCTATTCAGTAACATTCAAAGTCACTTCTAGTAGAGACAGTGAAACTAATTAGGCATTACAAAGAACAGAGCTAGAATAGCTCAGGGCTAGTCTGCATAGTGATTACTTAGGACAATAGCCGAGTCTCACCTTTACTAGGGAATAGGTGGGTTAAACATGTAAGAGTTAGGGGAAGGGAATTCCCCTGGGACAGGTTTCTTCACTAGGCCCAAAAGAGTAGCATAATCAGGTATTTACTAAGAACCCCTAGTGGTGGGTTTAACTAGCATTACATCAGAGCATTCACCTGGCTCCATTTTAAGTGGTAAACTTGGCCTGGTCCTTGCCATCTTTTGTGCATGCTTTCCTTTTGTTTTGTGTCACTGTAACTTGGCAGATGTGTTTGCCTGGCTTTTCTTGTTTTTCTTCTGTATAAAAACGTCTGGTGTTTGTTTGAACACTACATTCAGATCCAACACAGTCTCTCATGTTGTGTCTGTCACCCCCACACTCATTGACTCTATGCGCATCTGTCCAAGACCTTGATCCCCATGGATTGAAGGGGGCCGAATGGTCCCAGTCCATGGCAGAATACATAAAATAATTGTAAAAAATATGTTTTCAATTAGTAATGTCATAATGTTAAGAAAAATAGACATTGAATTGGAAAAGAATTCATTGAAAATAATACTTTTAAAACTTTGAAGTTATATATGATGGCACATGGCTATTATCTTATACTTGAAAAAGTAGAAATGAAAGTGGGGAGGGAGGGAGAAACCTGGGAGGGAAAATGGATGAGAAGTGGGTGAAGAGGGGAACCTGAACTGGTATTGGGTGAGGGAAAAGGACTGAAGCCCTGAGGGACAGCAGAAAGAATGTAAACAGGAAACCTCAGGGGGCAGGAGGTTGGGAGGACCCTCCAGAATGCACCAGAGACCTGGGAGGTGAGAGTCTCTCAGGACTCAAAGGGAGGGACCTTACATAAAGTGCCTGAGAGTAAGAAGAAGGAACATGTAGAGCCCAACAGAAAGACAGGGCATCAAGTGAGAAATCAGGTTGCCATCCCACAGTCAAAACTCTGACCCATAATTGTTCCTGTCCAAAAGAACTGCAGGGATGGAAATGGAGAGGAGACTGAGGAAAAGAATGTCCAGCAACAGGCTGAAAGTAGGATCCAGCTCAAGGGGAGGTCCCAAGTCCTGGCACTATTACTGAAGCTATGGTATTATTCCCCCCCCACACACAAAAGGACCTATCATGATTACCCTCCGAAAGACCAAACAAGCATTGAAAAGAGTCAGATGCAGATATTTGCACCCAACCAATGGACAGAAGTTGCTGACCCCTGTGGTTGAATTAGGGAAAACCTGGAAGAAGTTTAGGAGAAAGGAGACCCTGTAGGAGGATCAGCATTCTCAATTAAACTGGACCTCTGAGATCTCAAACACTGGACCACCAAACAGGCAGCATACACTAGCTGATATGAAGGCCCTAAAACATATGTAGCAAAGGACTGCTGGGTCTGGGTTCAATCAGAGAAGATGCACCTAAGCCTCAAGAGACAGGAGGCCCCAGGATGTTTAGAGTTCTGGATAGGTTGGGGATGGTTGGTAGGGATATCTGTTAGCACCTGGCCGAACCATGTGACTCTGGACCTGCATTGCCAAGACAACTATCCTTAATCCCACAACACACCTGGCTCAGTCCCCACCCTCAGTGGTGTGATGTCACTTTCCTTATAAATTAAGGAATCACC
>NC_034599.1:14096423-14097696 GCF_900095145.1 Mus pahari | reverse complement strand
CCTGAGAGCACAGAGGGTAAACAGCTCCTAATGACTCATTTTTTTTCCCAGAGCTACCCCGATATAAAGGCTAAACTTAAAAAATTGGAGAAGGGACCCCTGACTCCACAGGCAGAAGTCCTGGCGCTGGCCTTCACAGTGCACCATGGGAGAGAGGAGAGGGTTTGCAAGCAGAAGTACAATATGCTGGCAAAGGCTGTCCGACCAGCCCCAGCTGCCACCCCGAGCTCATGGTCCTCTACCAGAGACCACCGGGCACCTGTTACAGGTGCGGTCGACAAGGTGACTGGGCCAAAGCCTGCCCTAATCCTCGAAAGCCGAGGGGGCCATGCCCTAGGTGGCATCAAAAGGGACATTGGGCTGTTGATTGCCCCCCATGTTACGCAAAATAGGGGGGCATCACTCCCAGATAACCCTCCAACCGATCTCCTAGGCTTGGCTATGGCCGACTGACGAGACCCAGGCTCCTCTGACCCGACCACTGCCATCACAAACAGAGAGCTCAGGGTAGACATTGTGGTCTGTGGACGGCCCATCTCTTTCCTCTTGGACACTGGAGGCACTTACTCGGTTCTAACGGAGTTTTGGGGGTCCACATCTCCCTCTCTTTTTCCTATTGTCGGGGTAGGAGGANAACCTTATTTCCCATATCAGACCCCACCACTTAATTGCGTTTNTAGGGGTGTACCTCTCACCCATTCCTTTTTGGTAGTGCCCACATGTCCTGTCCTCTTATTCGGAAGAGACCTCCTATCTACGCTGGGAGCCTCTATCTCTTTCACTCCCCACATTCACCTGAACTCAAGCTTACCAGCGGTTCCTCTGCTCCTCCTTTTAGCCAGCCAACCTACTAACAATACCATGTCATTCCCTTTACCANCCTCACAGGTAGATCCCCAAGTCTGGGACATCCAGAACCCCTCTGTTGCTAAACACCATTTGCCTGTTGTCATCTAGTTGCTGGACCCTACCAGGTATATTACCCAGGCTCAATACCCTCTCTCTCTCCAGAGCCTCAGGGGACTCAAGCCTATCATCTCTGACTTTTTGAGGAAGAAACTCCTTTGCCCTACCTCTTCTCCCTTTAACACCCCTATACTAGCAGTAAAGAAACCCAATGGTGCCTATCGTCTAGTCCAGGATCTCAGACGTATTAACTCTGCAGTGGTGCCTCTTCACCCAGTTGTGGCTAACCCCTACACACNTCTTTCTACTATCCCCTCAGGTACTTCCCACTTCTCAGTTCTAGATCTTAAGGATGCGTTTTTCTCTA
>NC_034599.1:14082253-14094673 GCF_900095145.1 Mus pahari | reverse complement strand
AAGGGAGGAATGTTAGCACCTGGCCGAACCATGTGACTCTGGACCTGTGTTGGCAGGACAACGATCCTCAATCCCACAACACACCTGGCTCAGTCCCCACCCTCAGTGGTATGACGTCACTTTCCTTATAAATTAAGGACTCACCTCCTCTCTCTCTCTCTCTCATCTCTACTCTTCTACCTGCTTCGCCGCTCCCCATTCCTGCTAAATAAACCTCTCATGTGGAATCAACCTGGTGTGGTCTGCTGTTTGGTTCATCTGCTCAAATCAATAATACTAATTCATAAAAATATCCTTCTGGAGACTGGGAGATGGAGAGGAAATACAGGATGTGGAACAGTAGGAGGGTGGATGGGGTTGGGGAGGAATAGAATCTGTAGTGTAAATAAATAAATATGTAAATAAAAGAAAAAGAGAGATCTTGAATCCCGGGTTTCTCAGAGAACAGTCTGTGCAGGAGAAAGCGGGCCTCAGAAGCCACAGAGCTTCTTGGAAAGGGGCCCTTCAAGCTTTCAACTTCAGCCAGGAGGCAGAGCTAAGACCCAGATCTCTGCGCACCTTCCCAGCCAGAGGAGAGTCAGCTTCTAGAGAGGGGTCTGATCCTGGGACTTAAGAGAAATCTCCATCTTTTTTCCCAGGTCTCTCAGAGACCCCGCAGGAGTTCAGATCTCAGAAACAACAGCGTTTCATGGACAGGGTCCCTTCGGGACTTCATCTTCAACCAGGAGGTGGAGCAGAGCTACAGACCTCTGTGCACCTTCCCTGCAAGAGGAGAGCTTGGCTGCAAAGAGTCCTGTGATATCTAGGACTCAGGAGAGAGTTGGACATCCTAGAGTGCTGAGGAGGCTAACAGAATCACAGGAGGAACAAGCTCCAGCCAGAGACAGAACATCTTACACCAGAGATTACCAGATGGCAAAAGGCAAACTTAAGAATCTTATTAACATAAACCAAGTAGATCAAGGAACACCACATAAAACCAGAGACTGAAATTTATAGAGGAGAAAGTGGGAAGAAGCCTCGAGGATATGGGCACAGGGGAAAAATTCCTGAACAGAACAACAATGGCTTGTGATGTAAGATCAAGAATTGACAAATAGAACCTCAGAAAATTGCAAAGCTTCTGTAAGGCAAAAGACACTGTCAATAAGACAAAAAGGACACCAACAGATTGGAAAAAGATCTTTACCAATCCTAAATCAGATAGGGGACTAATATCCAATATATACAAAGAAATCAAGAAGCTGGACTCCAGAAATTTAAATAACATATTAAAAATGGAGTACAGAGCTAAACAAAGAATTCTCAACTGAGGAATACTGAAGGGATGAGAAGCACCTGAAAAAGTATTCAACATCCTTAATCGTCAGGGAAATGCAAATCAAAACAACCCTGAGATTCCACCTCACACCAGTCAGGATGGCTAAAATCAAAAACTCAGGGGACATCAGATGCTGGCAGGAATGTGGAGGAAAAAGAACACTCTGCCATTGCTGGTGGGATTGCAAGCTGGTACAACCACTCTGGAAATCAGTCTGACATTTCCTCAGAAAATTGGACATAGTACTACTGGAAGATCCAGCAATACCTTTCCTGGGCATATACCCAGAAGATGTTCCAACTTGTAATAGGGACACATGCTCCACTATGTTCATGGCAGCCTTATTTATAATAGCCAGAAGCTGGAAAGAACCCAGATGTCCCTCAACAGAGGAATCAATATAGAAAATGTGGTACATTTACACAATACAGTACTACTCAGCTATTAAAAACAATGAATTTCCGAAATTCTTAGACAAATGGATGGATCTGGAGGATATCATCCTGAGTGAGGTAACCCAATCACAAAAGAACACACATGATATGCACTCACTGATAAGTGGATATTAGCCCAGATGTTTAGAATACCCAAGATACAATTTGTAAAACACATGAAAGACAAGAAAAAGGAAGACCAAAGTGTGGATACTTCATTTCTTCTTAGAATGGGGAAGAAAATAACCATGGAAGGAGTTACAGAAACAAAGTTCAGAGCTGAGATGGAAGGAAGGACCATCCAGAAACTTCCCTACCTGGGGATCCATCCCATAAACAACCACCAAACCCAAATACTATTGCATATTCCAGCAAGATTTTGCTGACAGGACCCTACTATAACTATCTTTTGTGAGACTATGCCAGTGCCTGGCAAATACAGAAGTGGATGCTCACAGTCATCTATTGGATGGAACCCATGGCAACCAATGAAAGAGCTAGAGAAAGTACCCAAGGAGCTAAAGGAGTCTGCAACCCTATAGGAGGAGCAACAATATGAACTAACCAGTGTGCCCGCAGGGCTATGTCTCTAGTTGCACATGTAACAGAGGATGGCCTAGTCAGCCATCAATGGGATGAGAGGCCCTTGGTCTTGTGAAGATTTTATGCAACAATACAGGGAATGCCAGGGCCAGGAAGCAGGAGTGGGTGGGTTGAGGAGCAGGGCATGGGGAGGGTGTAGGGGATTTTGGGGATAGCATTTGAAATGTAAATGAAGAAAATATCTAATAAAAAAGAAAAGAAAAAGAGAAGAAAATGTTTTTTAAAGAAAAGTAGAAATGAGAGATGAGGAATTCTGTTTCATCTTTGGCTACATGAGAGGTGAAAGGCTCGGTTAGAAGATTTTGTCACAAAGATACAAATAAAATAGAAAAAAATAAAAATTTATAATACAAATAACTTGAAATGTATTTACTGAAGTCAACACTGAACAATGAAAATGGAACAGGATTTTCAGAGAAAAAAATTTTTTCTCAGATATAGCTCATTGATGAGCTATAAACATAAACAATTATTTATAATTATATCTCTGATACCCACATACATAGGCCATGTTTTATTTGTGAAATAGAAATGAAATTTCCTGATATCTTTATATGTGTAATAACCTTTGGTAGCAATTAAGAAATATTTGAATGTGCTAGTGAGATAGTACATATTAGGCATGCAAGGCATTTGGAAGAGTTATTAGTTGAAATAATACAGAAAGTGTTGCAAAACAATTAAACCTGTAGAAGCTGAGAGACAGACTTCTTGAACTTATTTTATTAATGGTCTTTAAGGACATATACTTCTGGGATCATAAAAAAAGTGATACAATGGGTCTAATGAGGACATTTGGAAACTTGCTCCCTGGAGATACAAAGACTATAGAATTCAGCCTGTGGAAGCCTCCTGCCACACACCTACCCCAGTCAGAAACAGGTATCTATGAGTCCTCCTAAAAAGAATCTAACCTGACAAAGGGGAAAAGACTCAGGGAGTCTACCATTTATTGTGACAGACCTTCCAACATCAATATCCAAGTAAGTCAAGTTATAGTTCTCTGACATCAACAGGTCATCTAAAGTCCATTAGTTAAGGCTTAGATAGTGAGGTTAGGAGTAATCCATCATCTCTTATCCACTCATGTTTAAATTCATGTTAATTTTTATGTGCTAATTGTATACTTAGACCATCATTCTCAAGGGTATTTTCTACCCTTGAATACATCTCTGTTTACAATGATCAATATACCAATATTCCATTTCTGTTTACCATCCTCCCATCCCCAAATACATTACTCATTTTTGATGACTGTATGAAGACTTGTGTTCCTACTAGGAAAAACAAAAACAAAACATGTACAAAATGGCACTGTGAGAATAATATATACTTAGAATTGAGATAGATCATTTTATTTTATGCATTTCTTGTTACAGAGTAGTCTCATTGTTTCTGTTAAATATGATTAACACTTTAAATTTTCAACTCATAAAGTATGAATCAATTATAAGCATAAGTTCCCTACTATACAGGTATGTGTCTCCTATCAACAATTTTCCTCATTCACAAAGTATGTGCAGAACTGTGGATTACATTGAGAATTTATGTGCCAGGTGTTAAATTATGTAGTATATCTTGTACAATCTTTGTTTCACCATAAAGCTACCATCCACAGCCTTGTATCTTGTCTTAGCACAGTGGCTGTCATATAAAAAATTATTGTGTGATTAATAAAATATTTTACTATTATCTAGAAGGTTCATGTTTTCTAATGACTACAGAATTTAAATACTTAAATCTCTTTCTTATCTATAACATTCTGATTATTCCATTCTTTTTCTTGAATTTTTCTTAAAACTGAAAAGCCATGTCTTCCATTATCTTATGGAAAGATTCTCACTTTGCTTAACAGAAAATTTTGTAGTAACATTCCAAATTTCTCCTAAAAATTAGGCTGGGCATGGTGGCACATGCCTTTAATCCCAGCACTTGGGAGGCAGAGGCAGGCGAATTTCTGAGTTCAAGGCCAGCCTGGTCTACAAAGTTCCAGGACAGCCAGGACTGCACAGAGAAACCCTGACTCAAAAAAAAAAAAAAAAAAAAGAAGCAAAAATCAAAAATCAAAAAATTAACTTCTAAAAGTTATGAGTTTCTTTTCATGGGGGAGAAAGCATATATATATATATATATATATATATAATTTTCTAATCTTTGTTGAGTTCTACCAGGTAATTATTGAACCTAATTTAATTACTGTAAGTAGACTCTCTTATAAATGGAAAGTCTATATATTTTTCTAGTAAAAACTTTAAAATTATGAAGATAACTTGGATAATATAGTTATAACCCAAGAATATTGATTATGTGTACTTCAGATACATAAACTGACATTGGTTAAAAAGTCAATTGCATAACTATATAATTAAACTTATCAGAGCAAGGGAGATGAAAGGTAGGAATTAGGAGAGACTGGAGGAAAGAAAAATAAACTCTACCATTTTTTTAAGAAAGAAAAATCACACAGCTAAAGAGGTATTTTTTGTTAATTAAAGCCATATTAGAAGAAAAATTTCAAGGGTGAAACATTTATAATTTGCACTGAACCTTCCTGCACATTGAAGATATCAAATGAAAGAAATGAAAAAATTAAATATCAGGATGCTAATATTATTTTGGTTTGTAAAGAATAGCAAAAAATCATATATACAGAAATAATAAGTAGCTATAATGATGAAACAAATGACCATACCAACATAATACGTGATTTTTCATAGAAGATAAACTATAAGATTTAATGTTTCATAGATAAATTGTTTAAAGACTCATTTGAGCTAAGTTATACAGATAATTTATATAACCTTTTGGCAATTGAAAAGTCATCATCTTTTCATAATATAATAGAATACTCTGAATACAGAAATCCTACCAAAATCATTTAACATATTAAATACAATCCTCATCAAAATTCCAATGTGATTGCTCACAGAAACTCAAAATTCAATCATAATGAAACATAAAAGACTCAGGATTAACAAATCAATCCTGAATAATAAAAGATTGTCTGAAGGTATCAAAATCCCAAATTTGCAGTTACAAAATATATCTATAACTACAAATATAGAGAAAATCAAGTAGACTGCCCAAAGACATTTTCTTTTTAACCCTCTAAATCCAATGCCCACTCACTGACAGCACTGAAAAAGAACACCAGCTGTAGCCTTCCTTCTTCTGTGACCACATCTCTGTGGACCTGACAGTGGATCTCCTCCTAAAGTCCTCCCTTGACTTCCTCGCTTTTCCCATCCCCAACCCTAACAGACAAGCCCTCCTAACCCAAAAGCCTCTCCTACCAGGGGAACGAGTAAGCTGAAAGATGACTCACACTTCTCCTACTCCTAAATCCAATTCCCACCCCACCTCCGAGTCTAATCCCTGACTCTGTAACAGAAAATACTCTGTGGTCTCCCTTTCCTATCTGACTAAATTCCTATTGTATCACACTTTCCCCCCTGACCTTCCTTTCTCCAACTCATTCTAGCATACCAACTTCCAACAACAGCAAGCATTTAAAATTATGAATATAACTTAGAGATCATAGTTATAATCCAATAATATGGATTTTGTGTACTTCAGATACAGAAACATTTGTTAAAAAGCTAATTGCACAACAATTAATTCAACTTATAACCCTGATTCTTCTAATCACTATCTATCTTTTTTCATGTTAACAAGGAAATCTTAGATTTCCTAAAGGCATAATTGGGTAAATGGGGTGAATACATGAAAGAATAATTTGATATAATAATATCATGTCTGAGAAGCAAGCCAATATTTGATAAACATTTTATATACTTTTAATATTTTACATACTTATAACATTTTACATACTTATGTATTCATACTTTTTAACTTTTCTTTCTATAGTATAATTATTGGGTGTTTCTAATTTAAAATCCATTTTATTCTAATATGTTTAAACCCAGTGCTCAGAACAATTAAAAAACAAGTTAATTAATAAAAAATTAATAAATGATATAAAAACAAGACTGAAGAAAATGATGGTGAGAGTAGCAGAAGAAAACAAATCAAAATCCACCAGACTTTAAAACTCAGATGAAAAAGATTTTTTTAATAAATGCATGCTTCCTCATGATTCATTTTATAACAAATCCACCTGGAATATGATTTAAACTGTAGGATAAAAACCATAATATTAATTGTTTATAAGGAATATAGCAGAAAACAGACTGATATTTCTAACATTATTATAAATGCTATTCTTTGCCACTGCATTTGGTTTCTCTCCATATTTCCACCAGATTCACCCATAAAATGGAATCTAAAAACCAAACAGATGTTTCAGAATTCTTTCTTATGGGAATAACAGATGATATAGCACTGAAGCCCCTCATCTTCAGCATGTTCACCTCCATGTACTTGATCACCATCTTGGGAAATCTGCTCATCATTCTAACTGTCTGCTCTGACTCCCATCTCCAAACACCCATGTACATATTTCTCTCTAATCTATCCTTTAATGATATCTGCTTAAGCACAACCATAATTCCAAAGACACTGGTGAACATTCATGCACAGGATCAGAGCATCACATATACTGGCTGTCTTACACAAATCTGCTTTACCTTGCTTTTTTGTAGTTTTGAAAGTTGTCTTCTTTCAGTAATGGCATATGACCGCTATGTTGCCATATGTCATCCCCTGAACTACACAATGATCATGAATCCTCAAACTTGTGGTCTGCTAATTCTATTATCTCTAATCATTAGTCTTGTGAATAGTGGGTTGCTTGGTCTGATGGTGTTGCGGTTGTCCTTCTGCACAAACTTAGAAATCCCCCTATTTTTCTGTGAACTTGCTCAAGTCATCAAGCTAGCTTGTTCTGACACCCTAGTAAATTATATTCTGATATATCTTGCAACAATCATACTTAATGGCATTCCAATCTCTGGAATAATTTTCTCTTATACTCGAATTGCCTCATCTGTTTTGAGAATGTCTTCAGTGAAAGGAAAGTATAAAGCAATTTCTACCTGTGGGTCTCATCTTTCAGTGGTTTCCTTATTCTATGGTACAGCATTGGGTGTTTATATCAGCTCTTCATTCACTACCTCAGTCACAAACACTGCATTTGCTTATGTGATGTGTACATTGGTCCCTCAAATGTTGAATCCCTTTATATATAGCTTGAGGAACAGAGACATGGAGGTAGCCTTGAGGAAACACATCAATAGGGCAATGTGTTTACTCTGATGTGACATTTGCTGTACACTTGAATTTCTGAACTAAACGAAGGGGGAAGGATTCTTAATCAGAACAAACATTTGTCTTTTTATCATTACAATTTTTTAAAATTCACAAATAACTTACAATCTAAAATTATATTCTGTAGTTTTCTTTCTTTTCTAGATGTCTAGAAATATCTCATGATTGAATAATTACTTTGACTATCTGAGAACAATTTGCTTGGTTATGTCATAGAATAAAATCTTTGCTTAAGGATCATAGTTTTAGCAATGTATGTCAAAGAACAATACAGAAAGATAAATGTATTGACAGCAATGATACAGACATAAAAGGTTAATTTGACATTTAAATTTTTTTATAAAATATGTTATGTTAATTTATATATAAACTTAATATTTAACATGTATAACTTGCTTTTGTTAAAAATTTCTAACATTTGTTGTGAAAACTACAATTAATTGTTACCAGCTTCTATAATACTGCTATTTAATAGAACAGTAGATATTAACTCTCCCACAAACTGCACACAAAATCAATGTAAATGTTTCTTCATGTGATTTGTAATTATATATTGTTTGCCTTGACAGTACCTGTATTTTGTTTAAGAAAATTGAAAAATATATGACATTTTTTTCTGAAATGTTTTTCTTGTTGCATTTCTCACTGCATTCTGGGTAGATAGGTGTTCCTGTTTGATTGTTTGCATTCTAGATATTGCTATTGTTTTATATCTTTCAACAAAATGACATTAAGGTGTGCTTAGTTCTATTATGCCCCACAGATTATAAACAGTTTTACAGCATTACCAACTTATACAGTTCTTCAGTTTAGTGTTCAGTAGCCAGCACTATTCCCTAGAGAAGTTCTTAGACATATCCTATGTTGGTGCAAAAACAGTATACAAAGAAATGGGACTGTTTGCCTCTAAGGCAAAAAAAATTAAAAATGGAGACTGCATGTGGGGCAGTGGGCACCGGGGAATAAAAGGGGGGGGAACCAATGTCGCACCAGAGTTCCAGTGCTCTGGACAGGCAGACACAGAAGTGCTGCACACTTTCTATGCAGCAGCAGGTGGGTGTCTGGCTGTGGGAAGCCACTAAACCCCAGCTCAGTGGGTGGTGGACAAGGGGCAGTTCTAGGTACCATGTTCTCAGCCTCGGGCATCCCAGACACTTCTGGACACCAAGGAAGAGCTGAGAACAGAATGGGGACCCCTGGGGTGGCTCAGTCAGCCCCAGGGCTGAAGGAATTAGAGGGATGGGGGAGAGGGGCCACTAGATGGTTGTCACACCAGCAAGAATCCTTGGTCCAGCGGCTGGAGCACAGGAAGTCCTTCTGGCAAGAGGTTAGATGTGGCTTGTTAGGGGAAAGCCTATCCCATCATTCAGGTATGGTGGGCCTTGATGAACAGAGACAGTCTATAGTTTTAGAGCTTTATTGTAAAAAGGCAGAGAGAAGAAGAGAAGGTAGAAAGGAGAGAGACAGAGACAGACAGAGAGAGAGAGACAGAGAGACTGGCCATGGCCATGTGGGGGAGGGAGATAGAGAGAGAAGGCTAGAGAGTAAGAAAGGTGAGAGCTTAAGGAGAGTGAGGAGGAACCAAGCAGCCCCTTTTATAGTGGGTTGGGCTACCAGATAACTGTGGAGGGGAGCATGCCTGCCTATTATCAGGTAACTGTGGGGATGGAGTCTAGCCAGAATACCAAAAGCTTGGGACATTGTCTGAGTGACTGATCATCACACATCTCTCCTGTGGGGACTGTTGGGGGGAACTGTAACTTCAACAGGAGCCAGGGGCCCAAGAGACATGATCTCCTTCCATCACATGTAGGCAGAAATCACCTCCCATCGAGTCCCTCGGGGTTCAAGACTCATGCTCAACTGGAGAACAGGCTGTCTGTGTGCAGCCCACTGCCCCACAACTACATGCTTATATTCCTAGAAGATATCTGTGTCCTCAAGCTATGCCTACCCTTGGTTTTTGTACAATGACAGGATCAAACAAAGAGGTAATGTTGAGTGAATTTGAAATACCAATTGGTAGATGAGGCACTCAAACAGGCTGCCCTGTGTGAATACATAGCCAAGAACCATAGTCTCCAACCATTAACTCCACAGAATTTTTTATTTTATCTTCCTTGTATCCCTAGAGTCCCCACATATAACCCAAAAGAAAAAGAACAACTGATAAAGAGGTTAATAAAAATCCAGAGGGATGACTGATTACTACAGATAGGAAAATAATAATTCCACAGACGACATCTTCCAGCCTAGGCCCACAAGCTCATGAAGCAATTCATCTGGAAAAAACTGCCCTATTATAACTACTACAAAAATATGTGTTGGCATAAACATTATCTACACTGACCCAACAAACTATCAAGACCAGTTTGGAGTCTGCTTGGAACAATCACAATTAGGGGAACAAGAGTCCAATGCTGATATAGAAACAGGGGTTCTATCCATCTATAAGTAGATGGATAAGACATTCAAACCATCAGAAGGTATTGATACTTACTGGTTAAGGTGTGCACTTTTCAGAGTGTATAGATGTTTTTTTCTACAATACAGACAATTAACGTTGACCTTGCACACATAGTAATATCCCAATCCTTAAGCCAGGTGGAGAAAATAAAGACTTTAAAAATAGCACTCCCCAAATATTTTCTTAAAACAGAACTCCATTGGCCAGAATTTTCCTGCTTGTGTTGTGTAGAATATGTTTTATACCCTATAATTATAGTTCAACTTTTTTGAGATCATGCTTAGTCATCCATTTCCACATCTTTCAAAGGAGTCAATATACATTCTAGACACTAGGATCTGTAGTATGAATACATCTGGGTCCAGTGTTTCTTGAAAATGGTGGCTAACACTTCATAAAAATTTGACCAATCTTTACCAGACCCTCAGAATTTAAAGTTGCAGCTATCATGGTATTGATATACCACATCCACACTATGGCCTCTCTGGAGACAAGGCAAGAGTGGTCATAGAGAATTCATCTAGACCTGCCTCTAGAAGTTCACATTCTTGAAATGAGGTAAAAAAAAAAAATGAGGAAAGGTCAGCTTTTACCAAGTCTCCTGATGCCCTTCCTGATTCTGCTGATATGCATCAAAGATATTCTTCATGTAGTTTCTCCAATTCTGTTAATTAAATTTTCCTAACTTAAAGAAACTAATGGCTATAAACATATAAGAAACTTGCAGAACACCAAATACATTGAACCAAAAAATTAAAATCTTCCCACCACATAAAATTAAAGCACTAATGGCCCTTCTGGGCTATGCCTGCACTTGCACCTGTGGCAAATCAGCATGCCTGCCCTCGCCACCATAGACCACAGCCTGCTTGTCTCTCAGGAGGCCTGCCCTAAAAAGGGACATGGGAGGACTTCTATAACCAGAGACACCAGAGGCCTGCTCTAACCATGGACACAGTAGGCCTGCCCTAATCAACAACAGCACCGCCTACAACCAAAAATTCCTGCTCCAATGCAGGTCACAACGCTCTACGTGCCTCCATGGAGATCAGCTCTAATTTATGACACCCAGGTCAGTTAAAACCAGAGATAACCAAATGGTGAAAAACTAGTCCAAGAACACAAGCAACAGAATCCAATATAATTTGGTACCATCAGAATGTATTTCTCCAACCACAAGACAAGCTAACACACCTGAAGAGCAAGCTTTTGACATAAAATCCTGTCTCATGAAGATGATAGAGGCCTTTAAGGAGGATATAAATGACTCCCTTAAAGAAATACAGGAAAACACAGGCAAATAGGTAGAATCCCTTAAAGAGGAAACAAACCCCATAAAGAGACACAGGAAAATACAATCAAACAGGTAAAGGAATTGGCCAAAACTGTTTAAGACCTAAAAATAGAAACTAGGGACATTTTGGGTCACTAGGAAAAGACCAAACATAAGAATAATGAGAATAGATTTTTCTCCCTGGTATCTCACTAAGGTGGGTTTACTCAGGAGAGCACAGACCATAGAAGCAGCAGAGCTTCTGGGACATGGTCCTATGGGCCTACATCTGCAGCCAGGAGGTGGAGCTGATCCTGAGTCCTCTGTGTACCTTCCCTGCCAGAGGAGAGCTTGGCTCCAGGGAGTGCTCTGACCCCAGGACTCAGGGGAGATCTCCATTTTCTCTCTGGTGACTCTCTAAGGTGGGTCCACTCAGGAGTACACAGGTTGCAGAAGCAGCAGAACAGCTGGGACAGGGTCCTAAAGGTCTACATTTGCAGCCAGGAGGTGGGGCTGTTCTGTAGCCCTCTGTGCACTGGTCTTGCTAGGAGAGAGCTGGTCTCCAGAAGGGCTGATACAAGCTGAGAGACTCACAGGAGGAAAAAGCACCAGCCACAGACAGCAAGAATGAATAACACCAAACATTACCAGATGGTGAAAGGCAAACATAAGAATCTTACTGACAGAAACAAACACTACTTGGCATCATCAAAGCCCAGTACTCCCACCACATCCAGTCCTGAATTCCCCAACACACTGGAAAAGCAAGACTTGGATATAAAAGCATATCTCATGATGCTGGTAGAGGATTTTAAGAAGGACATTAATCACTCCCTTAAAGAAATACAAGAGACCACATCTAAACAGATCAAAGCCCTTAAAGAGGAAACACAATAGTGCCATAAAAAATTACAGGAGAGCACAGGAAAACAGATAAAAGCACTTGGAGAAGAAGCGCAAAATCCCCTTAAAGAATTACAGAAAAACACATCCAAACAGGTGAAGGAATTGAACAAAGTTGTTAAAAATGGGAGAAGAAACAATAAAGAAAACACAAAGGGAGATAACTCTGGATATAGAAATCCTAGGAAAGAAA
>NC_034599.1:14040071-14079648 GCF_900095145.1 Mus pahari | reverse complement strand
TGTAGAGAAAGGCCACTAACTTGCTTGAGTTAATTTTATATCCAGCTACTGTACTGAAGCTATTTATCAGGTTTAGGAGTTCTCTGGTGGAAATCTTAGGGTCACTTATATATACTATCATATCATCTGCAAATAGTGATATTTTGACTTCTTTCATAATCAGCCACCAAATGCAGACACTATTGCACATGCCAGCAGAATTTTGCTGAAAGAACCCTGATACAGCTGTCTCTGTGAGGCTATGTCAGTGCCTAGCAAATACATAAGTGGATGCTCATTGCCATCTATTAAATGTGACACAGGCCCTTAATGGAGGAGCTAGAAAAAGTACCCAAGGAGCTGAAGGGGTCTTCAACCCTATAGATGGAACAAAAATATGAACTAACCAGTAGCCCCAGAGCTATGTGTCTAGCTGCATATGTAGCAGAAGATGGCCTAGTCAGCCATCAGTGGGAAGAGAGGCACCTTGGTCTTGCAAACTTTATATGACCCAGTACAGGAAAATGCCAGTGTGAAGAAGTGGGAATGGGTGGATAGAGGAGCAGGGTAGGGGGAGGGTATAGGGGACATTTGGGATAGCATTTAAAATGTAAATGAAGAAAATATCTAATAAAAAATTGAAAAAAAATAAGAGAAATCAGGAGCCATAGATGCAAGCATCACCAACAGAATATAAGAGGTGGAAGAGGGAATCTCAAGTGCAGAAGATTCCATAGAAAACGTGGACACAAGATCCAACTCAAAACATCCAGGAAATCCAGGACAATCCTAAGGATATAGGTATATATGAAGGAAGATTTTCAACTTAAAGGGCCAGTAAATATCGTCAACAAAATTATAAAAAAAAAACTTCCCTAATCTAAAGAAAGAGATGCCCATAAACATACAGGAACCCTACAGAACTCCAAATAGACTGAAGCAGAAAAGAAATTTCTCCCAAAACATAACAATCAAGACACCAAATACACTGAACAAAGATAGAACATTAAAAGCAGTAAGGGAAAAAGGTCAAGTAACACATAAAAGCAGACCTATTAGAATTATACCAGACTTCTCACCAGAAAATATGAAAGCCAGAAGATCTTGGACAGATGTCATACAGACCCTAAGAGAAAACAAATGCCAGTCAAGGCTACTATATCCAGCAAAACTCTCAATTACCATAGATGGAGAAACCAAAGTATTCCATGACAAAACCAAATTTACACAATATCTTTCTACAAATCTAGCCCTAAAAAGGATAATAAATGGAAAACTTCAACACAAGGAGGGAAACGACACACTAGAAGAAGCAAGAAACTGATCTTTCAACAAACTTAAAAGAAGACAGTCAAGTGAACAAAATTCTACCTCTAACAACAAAAATAACAGGAAGCAACATGACTTTTCCTTAATATCTCTTAGTATCAATTGACTCAATGCTCCAATAAAAAAGACATAGACTGACAGACTGGATATGTACACAGGATACAACATTTTGCTGCATATAGGACATACCTCAGGGACAAAGACAGACACTTCCTCAGAGTAAAATGTTGGAAAACAATTTTCCAAGCATATGGTCCTCAGAAACAAGCTGGAGTAGTCATTCTAATATTAAATAAAATCAACTTTCAACCTAAAGTTATCAAAAAAAGACAAGGAGGGACACTTCATACTCATCCAAGGTAAAAATATAACAAGATGAACTCTCAATTCTGAACATCTATGCTCCAAATGCAAGGGCATCCACATTCATTAAAGAAACTTTAGTAAAGCTCAAAGCACACATTGCACCACACACAATAATAACTGGAGACTTCAAGACCCCACCCTCATCAATGGACATATCCTGGAAACAGAAACTAAACAGAGACACTCTGAAACTAAGAGAAGTTATGGAACAAGTGGATTTAATAGATATCTATAGAACACTTTATCCCCAAACAAAAGGATATACCTTCTTCTCAGCACCTTATGTTACCTCCTCAAAAATTAACCTTGGTCATAAAACAAGCCTCAATAAATACAAAAGTACTGAAATAATCCCATGCATCCTATCATATCACCATGGACTAACGCTGATCTTCAATAACAACATAAATAATAGAAACCCAACATTTATGTGGAAGCTGAACAACATGCTACTCAATGATAACATGCTTAAGGAAGAAATAAAGAAAGAAATTAAAGACTTTAATGAAAAGAGTTACATATACAAAGAACTCAAGAAATTAGACTCCAGAGAACCAAATAACCCTATTAAAAGTGGGGTACAGATCTAAACAAAGAATTTTCAACTGAGGAATATCGAATGGCGGAGAAGCACCTAAAGAAATGTTCGACATCCTTACTCATCAGGTAAATGCAAATCAAATTAACCCTGAGATTCTACCTCACACAAGTCAGAATGGTTAATGTCCAAAACTGAGGTAACAGCAGAGGCTGGTGAGGATGTGGAGAAAGAGGAACACTCCTCCATTGCTGGTGAGATTACAAGCTTGTACAACCACTCTGGAAATTAGTCTGACAGTTCCTCAGAAAATTGGACATAGTATTACCTGAGGACCCAGCTATACCACTCCTTGGCACACACACAAATTATTGCTCCAACACATAACAAGGACACATGCTCCACTATGTTCATAGCAACCTTATTTGTAATAGCCAGGAGCTGGAAAGAACCCAGAAGTCCCTCAACAGAGGAATAGATACAGAAAATGTGGTACATTTATACAATGGAATACTACTCAGCTATTAAAAACAACGAATTCATGAAATTATTAGGCAAATGGTTGGAACTTGAAAATAACATCCTGAGTGAGGGAACCCCATCACAAAAGAACACATATCATATGCACTCACTGTAATGTCCAAGATACAATTCACAGACCACATGAAGCTCAAGAAGATGGAAGACCAAAGTGTGTGTTCTTGGTCCTTCTTAGAAGGGGGAACAAACTACTCACTGGAGCCAATACAGCCAAAGTGTGTAGGAGATACTGAAGGAAAGGCCATCTAGAAACTGCCCCACCTGGGGATCCATCCCATATACAGTCACCAGGTGCAGACACTATTGTGGATGCCAAGAAATGCATACTGACAGGTGCCTGATATAGCTGTCTCCGGAGAAGCTCTGCCAGAGCCTGACAAATACAGAGGGGGATGCCTGCAGCCAACCATAGGACTGAGTGTGGTGTTGCCAATGGAGGAGTTGGAGAAAGGACTGAAGAAGCTGAAGGGTCAAACCCATAGGAAGAACAATAGTATCAACCAACCAGACACCCCCCAGAGCTACCAGGAACTAAACCACCTCACAAGAAGTGCACATGGTGTAACCCATGGCTCCAGCCACATATGTAGCAGAGGCAGGCCTTGCCAGGCATCAATGATAAAAGAGGGCTTTGGTCCTGTGAAGGCTGGATGCTCCAGTGTAGGTTAATGAGAGGGTAGGAATACAGGAGCAGGTGGGAGAACACCTCCATAGTAGCAGGGGGAGAGGAGATTATATAAGGGGTTCCTGGAAGGGAAACAGGAAAAGGGTTTAAAATTTGGAATGTAAATGTAAATAAGGAAAATATCCAATAAAATAAAAAGAAAGAACATGGCCATCTTTTCTGGTCCCTTTATCATTTGTATAAAGAAGAGCTACTGATGTGTGTTTGTGCATTACACCCTGCCTACATCCCTTGGATGAAGCCTGCTTGATCATGGTGGATGACGTGTTTGATACGTCCCTAGGTTCGTTTGTGCATATTTTACAGAGTGTTTTTTGGGTCATTTTTCAGTAAGAGTTCCACCTTGATTTCAGCCCTGATTTTGATTATTTCCTGCTTTTTATTCATCTTTTGTGTGATTTCTTCTTTTTTTCCTACAACTTTCAGATGTACTTCTAAATTGATGGAATAAGAAGTTTCTAACTTCATCTAGTGTTATCAGCTTTTCTCTTTGCACTGCTTTCATTGTGTCCCATAAATTTGCACATGTTGTGCCTTCATTCTCATTGAATTCTAGAAAATCATTCATTTCTTTTTCCATTTATTACTACTCCTGGGCATATACCCAAAAGTTGCTCTACCATCCTACAAGGGAACTTGCTCAACTATGCTCTTAACAGCTTTAGACATAATAAGCAGAAACTGGAAACCACATAGATGACCCTCAATTGAAGAATGAATAAAGAAAATGTGGTACACCTACACAATGCTACTCAGCTATCAAAAACAAAGATATCATGAATTCTGCAAGTAAATGGATGAATATTGAGAATATCATCCTGCCTGAGACAACCCCATCCCAAAAGGACATGCACTGTATCACCTCACTTGCAAGAGGGTATTAGCCATGAAATCCAGGTTCCATGCTACACTCCACAGACCAAAAGAGGAAAAGCAAGCAAGAAAGCACAAGCAAGAATGCTTGAATTTCACTTAGAATGGGGAATAAAATAGTCATAAAAGGCAGATGGAGGGAGAAAACTGGGAGAGAAAAAGGATAGGGAGGAGAATAGGGGAGGAATTCGGGATCATGTATGAGGAACGACAGAAGAGAGAAGGCCAGATAGCCTTGAAAATGAATTGAAATCTCAAACTGATGGGGATAAGCAAGAGGGGGGGGGGCATCTTCAGGATGTGACAGAGACCTGGGTTAAGTGAGACACCCAAGAATCAATGGGGTGACCTTAGCTGTTACTCACTATTTTGCAAATATAAAACCTTAAGGGGCCACCTCATATAGCCGAACAATAACACCAGTGGAGTGATAGAAGGACCAACCAACTCACAAAACTTTTAACTCCACATTTATCCTGTTTATGAGAATTGAGGGAATGGCTAATCAATTACTGGCCCAACGTGAAACCCATCATATGGGCAAGCACCATTCCCTGACACTATCAATGATACTCTGTTATGGTTGCTTGCAGATGGGAGTGTAGCAGGACTGTCCTCTGATAGGCTCCAGCCACCAGCTAACTCAGATGGATACAGACATCCCCAGCCAAGGAATAGACGAAATTTAGGGACTCGTGGAAAAATTGGAGGAAGAATTGTGGCACTGAAAGGGATAGGAACTCCACAAGAAGACCAACAGTGTCAGCTAACCTGTATGCTTAGGGTTTTGAATGTCAGAACCTCCAACCAAAAAACATACACAGGCTTGGCATATGCCCCATACACATATTTTGTAGCTATCCAGCTTGGTCTGCATGTGAGTTCTAACAACTGGAGCAGGGGCTATCCAAAAAGCTGTTGTCTGTTCCTCCAGTTGGGCTGCCTTGTCTGGCCTTAGTGAGAGAGGAAGTTCGTAGCCTGGCAGAAACTTGAGGTGCCTGTGTAGGAGGATACACAGGGGACTGCTACAAACACAGAGAAGTGGGCCTGGAGAAAGGATTATGGCAGAGGGCAGTGAGAAGAATGTAAAATGAATAAGTAAAAAATAAACTAAATTTTTTAAAAGACATCATGAATTTCGCAAGCAAATGGATCAATCTTGAGAATACCATTCTGAGTAAGATAACCCACACCCAAAAGGACATGCATAATGTATACCCATTTATATATGGATAGTAGCCATAAAATACAGGATAAACATGATATTCTCCACACACCCAAAGAAGCTAACAAGAAGGAAGGCACAAGTGAGGACCCTTAAATCTCAGTTAGATGGGAGAGTAAAATAGTCATAAGAGGCAGGTGGAGGGAGAGAACTGAGTGGGAGAGGAGATAAGGATGGGAATGTGGGTGGTTAGTATCATTTGTGGGGAAGGACAGAAGAAATGGCCAGATGACCTTGAGAATGAATGAAAATCTGCAACTGACTAGGGTGGGGAGGTGGGAGGCATCTGCACAACAAGACAGAGACATGAGATAAGGAGAAAATTAAGAATCAATGGGGGTGACCTTAGCTGTGACTCTCAGCATTGGGGATATAGACCCTGAACAGGCCATCTCCTGTAACCAGGCCAGAGTACCAGTGAAGTGATAGAGACAACAACCCACCAACAAAACTTTTAACCTAAAGTGTATCCTTTTTACAGGAAATGTAATGATTTGTGATGAAGAAGCCAAAACTGTACAGTGGAAGAAAGTACCTTCAACAAATGGTGAGGTTTAACTGGCAGTCTGCATGTAGAAGAATGCAAATTGATCCATATTTATCACCCTGCACAAACCTCAAGTCCAAGTGGATTAAGGACTTGAACATAAAACTGGATAAAATGAATCTATTAGAGGAGAAAGTGGGAAACGGCATTGAATGGGCACATAAGAAAATTTCCTGAATAGAACATCAATGGCTCAGGCTTTAAGATTAACAACAGATAAATGGGACCTCTTGAAACTGAAAAGCTTCTGTAAGGCAAGGACACTGTCAAGTGGACAAAACGGCACCCTAGAGATTAAGAAAAGATCTTCAGTAACCCTACACTTGACAGAGGGCTAATAACCAAAACTCAAGCAACAGTACATGCTGGTGATGATGTGGAGAAAGGAGAGCACACTTCTATTTCTGGTGGTATTGCAAACTTCTTCAGTGCCTCTGGAAATCAATCAGGCTATTCCTCAAAAATTGGAGCTAGTTCTACCTGAAGACCCAGCTTTAATGCTCCTGGGTATATACCCAAATGATTTTCCACTATATTATAAAGGCATGTACTGGAATGGAATGGGAGGGGGATTCAGGATCAGGTATGGGGAGAGACAGGGGAGTGACCCAGATATCAAGGAAAATGAATGGAAATATGCAGGTGCCAGGGGTGGCACATGGGGAGAACAACTAAGAAGTCCACAGACCAAGGATGGAGAAGACTGTAGGGACTCAGGTGGCTGACCTTAGCCACAATCCCAATAATGGGGATATAGAACCTGAAGAGACCATCTCCAGTTGTCAAACAGGACCCACATAGAAGGATGGAGACATCACCTCACCTACAAAACTTTTCACCCCAAACTGCTCCTGTTTAAAAGAACTGCAAGGGGAAAATGGAGCACAAACTGAAGGAATGGCTGCACAGTGACCTACCCAACTTGGCACCCATCACATTGGTGGGCTGTCAGGGTCCAGCCTTGACACAGGATCTGAGTTCTCAACTGGAATCAGGGATATCTGAAAGGCTCATAGTAAATATACACAAACTACTATTTGGGTTCAAGCTGACAGGCAAATTTTCAAGGCTTAAAGTTTCTCTCGCTTCTCTCTCATTCTCTGCTTTTTAATCACTCATTCCCTCGCAGTTTGAGGGTGCACACACTGCATTCTCCTGCGTACTATGCTTTTCTTCTGTGAACTTTTCTTTTCTTGAAATCTCACACTCATACACACTTCTGTGTGTTCCTTTTTCACTCTCACATACTCATTACACACATCTCTCACACACACACACCACATGACCTCTCCTTTCACTCACAAACACCCTATCCATACACACCTTACATTCTCTCTTCACTCCCCTTCACATGCTCTCTTCACTCACTCTCCACATTCTCTCCTCACTCACTCTCCACATGCTCTCCTCACTCACTCTCACATTCTCTCCTCACTCACTCTCCACATTTTCTCCTCACTCACTCTCCACATTCTCTCCTCACTCACTCTCCACATTCTCTCCTCACTCACTCTCCACATTCTCTCCTCACTCACTCTCACATTCTCTCCTCACTCACCCTTCACATTCCCTCTTCACTCACTCTACACATTCTCTTCTCATGCTCACTCTCTCTCACTCTTCATTTGTTCTCTACATTTACCTCACATGCTCGTCACTCGCTCTCTACTTGCTCACTACTTGCTCTCTTGCCCCAGTCTTTTATTGATACTCCAAAAGCAGGTAGAAATAAAAAGACATCATATAGTCATCATCAAATCAAATTCAAAAGAACAACCATGTTCCACAAAGAATCAAGAGTTACAATTGTCCCCCAAAATTTCAAGCTTCCCTATTCCCAGACTTATACGAAAATAATAATAATTGCAAACTTTTCATTATTTAAACTTTAACTTACTATACTTCAGAGTTCATAGCTCCGAGGTCAGCTGCTTGCATTTTCTTGTGAAGCCCTAATGATAAATGACATAGTCAAAGCTGCCAGGCTGTGGCCAGAAAGAATCAAGTAAACTTTTTTTTTTTTTTTTTTTTTTTTTTGAGACAGGGTTTCTCCGTGTAGTGCTGGCTGTCCTGGAACTCACTCTGTAGACCAGGCTAGCCTCGAACTCAGAAATCCACCTGCCTCTGCCTAGCAAGTGCTGGGATTAAAGGCGCGCACCACCACGCCCTGCGAGAGAATACTTCTAATCTGAATGCTTCTAAGACTTCATGTCCTAATGTGGGAAGATACTAGGGGAGCACCCTCTCAGAGACGAATGGAAGGGGGCACAAAGGAAGAACTTTATAAGGGGGGCCAGGAGAGGGGCAACATTTGGAATGTAGATAAATAAAATAATTAATTAAAATATCAATATATGGAGAAACCAAGATATTCCATGGCAAAAGCAAGTTTAAATGATATCTTTCCATGAATCCAGCCATACAAAGAACACTAGAAGGAAAATTACAATACATAAAGTATAACTACACCATAGAAAACAAAAATAATAATTTTACAGTAAAACCAAAAGAACAGAAACACACACACTTACATATTAATACCACCCATATCAAAGCAACTGGAACTAACAATTGTTTGACATTAATATCTCTCAACATCAATGGACTCATTTCCTCAATAAAAAAAAAAAACACAGATGTGAAAACAGAATCCATCATTCTTCTGTATTGTAGAAAGAAATCTTATCAATAAAAAGACATTTTTATCTCAGAGTAAAGAGATAGAAAAACTTCCAGGCAGATCGACCCAATAAACAAGCTCGAGTAGCCATTCTAATATCTCATAAAATAGACTTTCAACCAAAAATTATCAAAAGAGACAGAGAAAGACACCATACTCATCTAAGGAAAAATCCACCAAATGCAAGGGCACCAACATTCATAAAAGAAATACTACTAAAGCTTAAATCACACATTAAACCATACACATTAAAAATGGGGGATTTAGGTACTCCATCCACTATCACCAATGGATATGTCAACAAACAGAGACTAAACACTATTACTGATGCTATGGTATGCTTTCAGACAGGAGCCTAACATGGATATCCTCTGAAAGGCGCAACAAGCAGTTGACTGAGATAGTTGCAGATATTACACCCAACTATTGGACTGAAGTCGGGGACCCCTGTGGTTGAATTAGGGAAATGCTGAAAAAAGCTGAAGAGGAGGGTGACCCTATAGGAAGGGCAACAGTCTCAACTAACCTGCACCTCTGAGAGCTCTCAGACACTGAGTCACCAACCACCCAACATAAATGAGCTATCCCAAGGCTGCTGACACATATATAGTAGAGGACCACCTGGTCTGACCTCAGTGGGAGAAGATGTGCCTAATCTTCAAGAGACTTGAGGCCCCAGGAAGTGAGGAGGTATTGTGGGGGGGGGGGGTCATCCTCTTGAAGATAGAGGGGAAGAAGAATGGAATGAGGAACTGTGGGAGGGCAGACTGGGAGGGGATCAATGACTGTACTGTCAAGAAATAAAAGACATTTAAAATAAATGAATTTTTAAAATTTTTAAAAAATTTTTTAAAAAATAAAAAGATTGAAATAACTCCATACATTTTATCAGCTCACTATGTATTAGAGGTGGACCTCAAGAACAAGATAAACAACAGAAGGCCTTAGAACTCATAGAACTGAAGAACTCTCTACCCAAAGACCACTGGGGTAAGAAGAAATAACAAAAGAAAGCAAAGACTTTCCAGAATTCAATGAAAATAAAGGGAAAATGTACCCAAGTATATGGGACACAATGAAAACAGTGTTAAGAGGAAAGTTCATAGCACTGAGCACATTCACTAAAAACAAAAACAAAAACAAAAACAAAAAACGAAAAACAAAAAACAAAAAACCTAGAAACATCTCATAGTAGCAACTTAACAGCAGACCAGAAAACTGTAGGAAAATAAAAGAAGCACATCCAAGAGGAGTAGACTACATAAAATAATCAAACTCCAAACTCAGGGCTGAAATCAATCAATTAGAAATAAAGAAAGCAATACAGAGAATCAACAAAACGAGGAATTGGTTCTTTGAGAAAATCAACAAGATTTTCTAAAATCCCTTAGCCAAACTAATTTAAAGGCAGAGAGACAGTACCCAATTTAACCAAATCATAAATTAAAGGGAAGACATAACAACAGGCACTGGGGAATTTTAAAAAATCATGTTATGTCAAAAGCCTCTACTCTATAAAATTGGAAAATCTAAATGAAATGGGTGAATTTCTCAATAGATATCACATACCAAAGTTGAATCAAGATCAGATAAACTAAATAATACTATCAACACTAAGGAAAGCAATGCAGTCATTAAAAGTCTCCCAATCCAATAACAATTTATAATAGCAATAATAAGCCCAGAGGCAGACTTTTTTAACTCAAAATTCCACAAGATTTTCAAAGAAGACCAAATACCCTAGCCCCTAAACCTACATCACAATAGAAAAGCAGAAGGAACATCGATGAAGTCACTCTATGAGGCCAAGTCACCTTGATACCTGAAGACTCAACAAAGAAATACAATTTCAGACGAATCTCCCTTGAAGACATTGATTTAAAAATACCCACAAATCAAATCCATGAACACTTGGAAAACTTCATCAACCATTATTAAGTAGGCTTTAAACTAGAGATCCAGAGAACGTTTAATATATCAAAATTTTTCAATGTAATCCACCATATAAACAAACAAAAAAATCACATATTCAGCTCATTAGATAGTGAAAAATCTTTGCCAAATTCAACATCTCTTCATGTTACAAGTCTTAAACAGATCAGGGATACAAGGCACATATCTAAACATAATAAAGGCAATAAAGGTAAAGCTAATAGCCAACATCAAATTGCAAACTGGTACAAACACTTAGGAAATCAATCTGGAGATTCCTCAAATAATTGAAAATAAACCTGTCTGAAGATCCAGCTATACTATTCTTGGGCATATACCCAAAAGATGACCCACCATGCCACAACGGTACTTTTTCCACTGTGTTCATAGTAGCTTTGTGATAACCAGAAGCAGGAAATAACCCAGATGTTCCATAATAGAATAATGGATACAGACAATGTGGTTCATTTATACAATGGAATACTACTCAGCTATTAAGAACCGAGGACATCCTGAGTTTGGCAGGTAAGTGAATTGAACTAGACAATATTTTCCTGAGCAAGATAACTCAGACCCAAAAGGACATGCATGGTATGTACTCACTAAAAAGTGGCTATTGGTTTAAAAAAAAAAAAAAAAGGTACAGAATAAGCCAGGATACAGTCCACAGAACTCAAAAAGGTTAACAAGCCAAAGAGCCCAAGTAAGGACACCTCTATCCCACTTGGGATGGAAAGGAAAGCAATCATAGGCATGAAGAAGGGAGGGACCTGGGTGGAAAAGACGACAAGCAGGGGAAGAGGGAAACATGATCAGGTATTGGATGGAGGAAATGGACTGAGCCCTGAGGGCCAGCAGAAAGAATCAAAACAGGCAACCTTGGGAGGTAAGAGGGAGAGGGACCCTCCAGAATGTCCCAGAGACCTGGGAGGTGACAGACTCTCAGGACTCAAATGCATCGGCCTTAGGTGAAATGCCCTACAGTGGGGAGCAGGAACTTGTAGAGGCTACCTCCAGCAGAAAGACAGAGATAAGGTTGCCATCCCACAATCAAAACTTCTGACCCAAAATAGTTCCTGTCTCAAAGATTTGCAGGGACAAAAATGGTGAAAGAGCCTGAGGAAATGGAGGTCCAGTGGCATGCCCAAAGTGGGATCCAGCTCAAGGTGAGACTTATGTGTTAGAATGGTGGGTAGCATCTCAACAGCAAACTAGGCTATGGCAGTTCCATGTTGAAAAGTTTTTATTGGAAGGGAGAGACAAAATAGTGTCAGAGAAGAAGAGGAGAGAGGAGAGAGAAAAAAAGAGAGTGAGGAGGGGTGTTCTCCTTATTTATATGGAAATGACTTAACACAAATAAGGGTGGGAGGCGAGCCAAGTGAATGCTGGGAATATAGTGGCCTTTGTCTTGGCAACAGGTCAACTGGTCTTCAGGTCACAGGTCTTGCTGTTGCCTATGTGATGTCATAGGTTTGGAATATCCTAAAGCTAACATACCTCCCTTCTTGTTATTATAAAGAAAAGGGAAGGAAAGGGGAGAGGGAAGCCAATGGGGAAAAGGGAACAAGGGCTTCCTGTCTTTTAATCTGCTTCCTGCTGCCTAGGGCATCATCAATTTTGGGTTGTAGCTGGCTTTCACCATCGGGATCCACTTGATAAATGTTCATGTCAGGTTCCTCTGTGGACAGTGGCTCTTCTGTGGGCAGCAGCTGGTAATCCTGTAACGGAAGCTGATTAATAGTTTGATTAGAATTTTTTACTTGTCGTTGAAGGAATGTAGAAACAAGATTAATGAAGCAAGGAGCAAATAATAACACCAGGAAGATAACTAGGAAAGGTGTTACAAAAGGGAGAATCCACTTTCATATAGGATTTTCAAAAATCCCAGAACTGGAGGTTTCACAGTCTCTGAAGTTCTTGATGTTTGACTGTAGCTCCTGGATTTTATTTCTCAGTATCCCAGATTGGTTGACATAGAAACAGCATTCTTCTTGGAGGAACATGCAAAGACTACCTTCTTTAGATGTCAGGACATCTAGCCCCTGACAGTTTTGAAGCACCACAGCAGCCAAAGAATCAATCTGTTTCTGGATAGTAAGCACAGTTGCAGTCATTTCCTGAAGATTACTTTTAAACTGGGAAGTGAATGTATTATATTGGGTCATAGAAGTCATTATCCCTGCAATTCCAGTACCAGCACCTATGGCTTTTCCTGAAGAGACCAAGAGTGGCCTGACCTGAACTGCCCTCTTATGTTGAGCAGCTATCATATCTACAACTGGGATTGGCAGGGGCTCATTTCCCTGGATTACTCCCAGTTCAGGGAAAAGGAGTGCCAACCTGCAAACTCCTGACCAGCTGGCTGGTAGGTGATGATATGCCTGAGTGCCACAGAAAATTGACATGCTCTGGACTTCAGGGCATTGTGGCAGAGATAATATATCAAAGGTTATGGTTTTATTGCAGTCTAGGGAGCTCAGTGTTCCTATAGAACAAGTC
Organism: Mus pahari; assembly: GCF_900095145.1. NCBI lineage: Eukaryota > Metazoa > Chordata > Mammalia > Rodentia > Muridae > Mus > Mus pahari. Next base: position 14,066,455 of record NC_034599.1, on the reverse strand, counting down.
CTGGAGGTCTTAAATCAGTTTGCCATGTAAAAAAGAGGAACAGAGGTAAGGTATGGAGTCATGACAACACTGGACTCAGGGCAGCTGAAAAAGGGTGAGGTAAGTACTTGGCAGCATCACCGGAGATGTTGCTAGTGACAATTGTGAGTTAGTTGCAGGGGGTACACATAGCCTGCAATCTTTAAAGCATCCAGGCCTGGTAACATTAAGGAGTTGGTAGGCCGAGGTCAAGGTCTGAAGCAAAAGGAGAAATGACAATTTAATACTATTTATGAGGGGGAAGTCAAAGAAGTAAGGACCTCAGAGGAGTGTTTGATTATCTCTCCTACTTTTCCTATATCTAAGGGGTTGGGGGATTGAGACATATTTTCTCTGGATATGGATGGTACTTACTGGGAAACTGGGCTGATTTTTGTGGTAAAGCTTACCAACAACTCCCATTTCCCACCTGGAATCCCAAGTATCTTGTATGTAGAAAAAGAGTGTCTTGCAGTGTTGATAGAAAAAATGATTGATCTGTGATCCTAGCATATGTATCTAACAAAACCAATATTCGTCTGGCCATTTTCTACAATAATCTTTTGTCTGGTCAAAGAGAAAGCAAGTATAAAGATCATAATATTTAAATGGGATTACAGATACAGAGATGATAGCAATTTGGATTAGTTCCTGGTATCCTAAGGTTCCTGGCATCTAAGGTAATAGCCTTGTGGGTCAGGGTAATGGTTAGTCCCAAATAGGTGACCTGAGGGGTGGACAATTGTACTTTAGAAGGTGAGACCCTGTAGCCTTGACTGAAGAGGAAATTTAGAAGAGCAGAGGTGCCAGCTTAGCTAATTTTTAGAGAGGGGATACAGAGAAGGACTTCATCTACATAAAGTATGATCTTAGATTTAGGGATAGACAGAGATAATAAGTCAGAAGCCAGGGTCTGACCATATAGGTGTGGGCTGTCCCAGAATCCCTGAGGTAGAACAGTTCAGGTAAGTTGGGTAGAAAAGTGGGTATCGGGATCTGTCCAGGTAAAGGCAAATATGTTCTGTGACTGGACATCTAGAGGGATAGAGAAAAACGCATCCTTGAAATCTAGGACTGAGAAATGAGTTGTCTCCAAGGGGATAGTGGAAAGAAGTATGTAAGAGTTAGCCACAACACAATGGAGAGGTACCACTGCAAAATTAATGTGCCTGAGGTCTTGAACTAAATGAAACCATTAGGTTTCTTAACTGCTAGTATAGGGGTGTTAAGGGGGGGGGGGGAAGAGGTAGGGCAAAGGAGTTTTTTTCTTAAGAGGTCAGAAATGATAGGCTTAAGTCCCTGTGGCTCTGAAGAGAGAGAGGGTATTGAGCTTGGATTATGTACCTGGTAGAGTCCAGTAATTAGATGACAACAGGAGAATGGTGTTTAGCAACAGGAGGGGTTCTGGATGTCCCAGACTCGGGTTTCTACCTGAGAAGTTAGTAAAGGAAATAACATGGTATTGTTAGTAGGCTGTCTAGCTAAAAGAGGGAACAGAGGAACTGCTGGAGAGCTTGGGTTTAGGCAAATGGGGGGAGCAAAGGAAATAGAGACTCACAGCCTAGCTAGAAGATCCCTTCCCAATAAGGGGACAGTACATGTTGGCATGACCGAAAAGGAATGGATGAGAGGTACACCCCTAAAAATGTGACTAAGTGGTGGGGTCTGATGAGGGAAGTAAGGCTGTCCTCTTACCCCAACAATAGGAAAGCGAGAAGGAAAAGTGGGTCCCCAAAACTCCATCAGGACTGAGTAAGTGGCTCCAGTGTCCAAAAGGAAGGAGATGAGCCACCCACATACCATGATATCTAGCCAGAGCTCCTTGCTAATGATGGCAGTGGTCGGGTCAGGGGAGCTCAGGCCTTGTCATTCAGCCATAGCCAAGCCTAGAAGATCAGTTGGTGGGTTGTCTGGGGGTGATGTTCCTCTGTTCTGTGTGACGTGAGGGCAATCGACAGCCCAATGTCCCTCTTGATGGCATCTAGGGCATGACCCCCTTGGCTTGTGGAAGTTAGAGCAGGCTTTTGCCCAGTGACCTTGCCAACCACATTTGTAGCAGGTACCTGGTGGTCTCTGAGTCTTAGAAGACAATGAGTCTGGGGCTGGTTGGACAGCATTCACCAGCATATGGTATTTTTGTTTACAGACTTTCTCATCTCTCCCATGGTACACTTTGAAGGCCAGAGCTAAATCTTCTGCCTGTGCAGTTAGGGGGTCCCCTCTCCAGCTTTCTAAGTTTAGCTCTTATGTTGGGGTAGCTCTGGGAAAAGAAGTAGGTCATCAGAAGTTGCTTACTTTCTGGGTTTTCTGGGTCCAGATTGGTATGCTGCAATAAAGCTTTTTTGAGGTGTTCTAAAAATTGAGATGGATTTTCCTGCTTATCTTGGACAACCTCTTGGAGTTTTTCAAAATTTACCTGTTTTAAGGCTGCCTTTCTATGGCCCACCAAAAGGCATGTAATAAAACCTGTCTCTAGAGAAAATACCACCTGCAGAATTATAATCCCATTGAGGACCCTGGTCAGGCACTGTATCTGATCCGATTGGATACATTCTACCTGTTTGATGAATTTTGCCTGCATGTGCTCTTGCTTGCTCCCAAACTCACCCACATTCCTCACGAAATAAGTTATTAGTAACTATCATATATATATATATATATATATATATATATATATATATATATATCATGGAAAGTCAAGCTATAAGATTAAGTAATATATTCAAACTCTTTAATAAAGGCCGAGGAGTTAGAGGTATAAGAACCCAGCCTCTTTTCTATCTGAGAAAATTCACTCAGTGAGAAAGGAACATGTACTCTGACAAGGCCATCTACCCTAGCATCTTCTCTTGGAGGAAGAACCATTGCTGGGTCACGTGTCCCTGGAGGGAGAAAGGTCTTGGAGGATTGGCCTTAGAGCAAGTGATAGGCAGGGTGAAGGTAGGAGCCAATGTAGAACATTTGGAGGGACCAGCATCTGGCACAGAAGAAGGGGAGTTAGAGGGGGCAGGCTCTGGGGTATCTTGGTGAGGAGAAACTGAGGCAGCAGTTTGGGTTTTTGACAGTGTGGAAACAGGTCTGCGGAGGAAAGGAGGTGGTTCATTGGTTGGATCTAACATTGTGGTGTCATCTAATGGAAGTTGAGTCAGTTCCACGGCTAACAGGAGTTGGGTTGGAGAATAAAGAGAACACATGGAAGTACTGGAGCAAAGATAGATGAAGGTTTTAATATAGATAACCTCTTTTTATTTACCAGTTTGCTGACAGTATGTATTAAGATCTCTTAAAATAATTGGATCTAGGGTACCATTTAAGTTGCCATTTAGTACCATTATCTAGAGACTCCAGACCTTATTGCAAAGGTATATTAATTTTGATGCCTTCAAGGGAGGCATTAGCTTCAAAGATTTGAGATTTTCCAGGAGACATCCCAGTGGGGTGCCTGGGGGATACATCTAAGACATCATATTACCCATTTGGGGGGTTACTGGATTATTCCTACCAGTGTCCCAATAACAATCCAGAAACCAAAAAGGAAACCAGCCAGGCTAAATGCCCAAGTAGTCAGGAGGACATTTAGTGGCCACCTAGTAAGCCCCTGGGCTTACTGTGGAACGTGCTTTACCCTGGATCCAGGGATTTCAACAGGCAGCACAAGCCTGTGGGGAGGAGAGCGACTTTTGAAGGAGAGGGGTCACCTAAATGGTCAGTGGCTTAACTCTGTATGTCAGCTGGAGGGGTGACTGTAAAATGCCAACCCCTTACTCCCCAGAAAAGGATGGCCAGGCCCTATCTGGGAAATTAGAGTCCCTCCAGCTGACCCACCCTACCAATTAATATGCCTGTATCTGTGCGAGAATTTTAGCGAACTGGTAAATAGAACCATGGAAGCCAGGCCTGTGAGATGAACCAGAAAGCACAGCTCACGTGGTTCATATGCCCCTTGGTGGCAGCAGTGGCAGGTCACATGGTGGAAGTGGTGTCGTGGCAGCGGAACTCCACCCCCAGCCACTCTCTGCCTCCAGGCTCAGCTTGGCTTCCAGGACCACACCCCTCCCCACCAGTCATTACGTGATTTTGTGGGCCTAGCAGCTCCGGCTCAGCAGCAGGACATGGTGATGCAGCATGTGTGTCCTCCTGGGAAGCAGCAGCCATGTCCCACGCAGAGGTGGGTGGTGGGACTGGCCAACTGTGGAGTTCAATCGAGGCTGGCATTGCAGGTGGCAGCGGTTATGTAAAGATCCAGGCAGTTGTCTCAGCTGCTCCAAGCGATGAGGCTCTTAGAGCAACTGCAGGCCCACTGGCCCACAGGGCCTTGGTCTCACCACCTCTGCCAGAGTACTCCTGCCGCGGAGCTCCACAGTGGGTGTTTGCGTTCCTGCTGAATTTTCCTGGGATTGGATACCAATTGATGTGTTAGAATGGCGGGTAGCATCTAAACAGCAAAGTAGGCCAGAACAGTTCCATGTGGAAGAGGTTTTATTGGAAGGGAGAGACAAAGTAATGTCAGAGAGAGAAAAGGGGGAGAGAGGAGAAAGAGAAAGAGAGGAAGGAGGGGGAGTTCTTATTTATATGGAAAATGATGTAACACAAATAAGGATGGGAGGTGAGCCAAGTGAATGCTGGGAATGTAGTGGTCATTGTCTTGGCAACTGGTCTGCAGGTCTCAGGTCATGCTGTTGCCTATGTGATGTCATAGGTTTGGAATGCCAACAGAGGCCCCAAGGCCTGAGACTATTACTGATGTTATGCTGTGCTCACAAAAAGGGGCCTATCATGACTGCCCTCAGAAAGACCCAACAAGCAGCAGACTCAGATGCAGATATTTGCGCCCAACCAATGGACAGAAGCTGCTGACCCCTGTGGTCGAATTAGAGAAAAGCTGGAAGAAGCTGAGGAGGATCGAGACCCTGTAGGAGGACCAGCAGCCTCAATTAACCTGGACCCCAGAGATCTCTCAAACACTGGACCACCAGCCAGGGAGCATACACCAGCTGCTATGAGGCCCCCAACACATATACAATAGAGGGCTGCCATGTCTGGCTTCAATCAGAGAAGATGCACCTAACCTTCAAGAAACTAGAGGTACCAGGGAGGGGAGAAGTCTGGTGGGGTGGGAGGTTGGGGGGTTGAGACAATCCTGTGGAAATGGGGGGAGGAGGTCTGTGATGTGGAACAAAGGATGGACCTGGAGGGGGATAATATCTGGAGTGTAAATAAATAAACTAATTAATTAATTAATTAATTAAATTAAAAAACACACACACCAAAAGACATATTTAGGAATGAATGAATAAAAGAAAATGATGTCACAAACCAATACAACTTAAAAAAAACAAAATAAAATAAAATAAAAATGGAGTGCAAATCTAAACAAAATTCTCAACAGAGGAATCTCTACTGGCTGAGAAGCATTTAAAGAAATGTTAAACATCCTTATCATTAGGGAAATGGAAAACGAAATGACTCTAAGATTACATCTTCCACCTGTCAGAATCGCTAAGGTCAACGATTCAAGTAACAAAATGTGCTGTTGAGGACATAAAGCAAGGGAAGCACTCCTCCATTGCTGGTGGGAGTGCAAACTTGTACAAAGGCTTTGTTAGGTTAATGGTTTCACAGATAATTGGGAATTATTCTACTTCAAGTCCCAACTATATCACTCCTTGGCATATACACAGTAGATACCCCACTATACCACAAGGGCACTTGGTCATCTATTTTAATAGCAACTTTATTTGTAATGGCCTTAAAGAAGAAGCAACCTAAATGTCCCTTAGCTGAAGAATGGATTTAAACAAAATGTGGTACATTTACACAATGGAATACTGCCGGTTACAAACCAGGACATCATGAATTTTCCAGGCCATTGGATGGAACTAAAATATATTATCCTGAGTGAGGTTACCCAGACACAGAAAGACACACATAGTGTGTACTCACTTATAAGTGAATACTAGCCATAAAGCACATGCTACAATTCACAGAGCCAAAAGAGCTAAGTCACAAGTAGGACCTAATTGGGGATCTATGAATCTCACTGAGAAGGGGAAGTAAAACAGACATTGTAGGTAGACAAAGGGAAGGAAATGTTATGCCCAGTACACAAGAACTCCAGCTCACGTGGTTGAAGTTCATATGCCCCTTGGTGGCAGCAGTGGCAGGTCACATGGTGGAAGTGGTGGAGTTGCAGTTGTGATACTAATGTAATAAACAAAGAGACTTTGTGAGCCTTGGCCCGCTGTCTCTCCCACTGCACAGGTTAGCAAAGCGACCCTCAAGTCTAGATGTTTGATATATATATATATATATATATATATATATATATATATATATATATATATATATATATGAAGATGCATAAGCTGGGGCTCTTGACCCTGGTGTTACGTGATTGGGTAGGGCAAAAGGAATGCCGTCCTTCAAACTGGATAGCATTTGTTCAGACAGTGTGGTGGGATCTTACAGCTGGAGAAACACCATTTTGTCCTGGGAAAAAATAAGTTATTCCACTATCAGAGACCAGTGTGTTTTTATAACTTGGTCACAGCTGCCTGGAAATACTTAACTGCCTGTTTCCCATAGCTCAAGAGTGGGCTTTTATCACATTAAGGATACTAACTCCTGCCTCCTTCAAAGGCAGGAGCCATCTGCACTGGGAAAGTGCTATCAAGAAAAAAGGGAGTGCAATATTCAGGTACCAGGTTGGGCTTCCTTTTGTCTGCCCTCTTCAAAGGCCAAGGAATCTGAATGGTAGGAGGAGGGGTTGTGGAAAGGCAGCACTAAATATTCTGGCTCAGGGCAGGGACAGGAGATTGCCAGATTTGATGCACAGAGGGGGTGTGGGGCAGGTTACTTGCCTTTCTTCAAAATGAGTGAGAGGGAGTTGGGAAGGGAGCAGAAGGGATCAAGTGTTGGTAGAATGGAGAGAGAAAACTTGGAAGAGAACTGGAATCAGTAGAGGGGGCGTCTCTGGCATGAACTAGAAACCTAGAATAAGGGAAACCCCTAGGAACCTATGACAATGACCCTATCTACAACTATTAGCAATACAGAATATGAAACCTGAAATGGTCACTTCCTGTAACTGCAAGACTTCCAATGAAGGGAGAGAATACCAAGTCCCCCCAAAAACCATTGACCCATACAATATCTAGACTACAAGATGTGGAGTGATAAAGATGGAGCAGAAATTGAGGGAATGGCCAACCAATGACTGGCCCAACTTGAGAGACATGGTGTAAGAGAGAGCCTATCCCTAACATTATTAATGATATTCTCCTATACTTGTATGCAGGAAAGTAGTGTAAATGTCCCCTGAGAGGCTACACCCAGCAGCTGTTGGAAACAGATGCAGTGACCCAAGGCAAAACATCAAGTGGAGCTCAGAGAATCTTGTGGAAGGTGAAAGAGGGATTGAAGGAGCCAGAGGTATCAAGGACAACACAAGAAAATGTACAGAATCTATTAACCTGGGCCCATAGGGGCTCACAAAGACTGAACTACCAACCAAACACCATGCATAGGATGGACCTAGAACCCATACAATGTAAGTTACAGATGTACAGGTTGGTCTTCATGCAGCACCCCTAACAACTAGAGCAAGAGCTGTTTCTGACTCTGTTGGCTGCCTTCGGACCCTTTTCCCCTAACTGGGCTGCTTTGTCTAGAATCAAAAGGAAAGAATGCCCCTAGTTTTACTACAATTTCACATGCCAAGGCACATTGATCTAACAAGATATGGGCGGTTCCCCTTCTTTGAGAACAAAGGTAGTGGAGTCGGAAAGGAGATGAAAGGTAGGGATTAGGAGGAGAGTATGGAGGAAAAAATCTACCACTTTTTTTAAAAAGAAAATCACACAGCTAAAAAGGTTTTTTTTGTGTGTGTGAATTAAAGTCATATTAGAATAAAAGTCTCAAGGTTGAAACATTTATAATTTGCATTGAGCCTACCTGCAAATTCTACCTATTGAAGACATCAAAAGAAACAAATGAAAAAATTACATATCAGGGTTCTAATATTATTTTGGTTTGTAAAGAATAGCGAAAATCATTTATACAGAAATAATAAGTAATTATAATGATGAAATAAATGACCATACCAACAAAATACATGATTTTTCATAGAAGATAAACTATAAGATTTAATGTTTCAAGACTCATTTGAGATAAGTTATACAGACAATAATTTATATAACCTTTTGGCAATTCAAAAGTTATCTTCTTTTCATAATTTAATATAATATAATACTTTGAATACAGAAATCCTACTAAAATCATTTAACATATTAAATATAGTCCTCATCAAAATTCCAATGTGATTGCTCACAGAAAATCAAAATTCTATCTTAAATTTCATATTGAAGCATAAAAGACTCAGGATTAACAAATCAATCCTGAATAATAAAAAATTGCCTGAGGGTATCAAAATCCCAAATTTGGCTGGGCAGTGGTGGCGCATGCCTTTAATCCCAGCACTCGGGAGGCAGAGGCAGGCTGATTTGAGTTCAAGGCCAGCCTGGTCTTCAGAGTGAGTTCCAGGACAGCCAGGGCTATGCAGAGAAACCCTGTCTCAAAAAACAAACAAACAAACAAACAAAAAATCCCAAATTTTCAGTTACAAAACATATCTATAATTACAAAATTAGAGAAAATCAAGTAGACTGCCCAAAGTCATTGTCTTCTCTTTAACCCTCTAAATCCAATGCCCACTCACTGTCAGCACTGAAAAAGAAGATCAGCTGTAGCCTTCCTTCTTCTGTGACCACATCTCTGTGGATCCGACAGTGGATCTCCTCCTAATATCCTTCCTTGACTTCCTCACTTTTCCCATCCCTAACAGACAAGCCCTCCTAACCCAAAAGCCTCGCCTACCAGGGGAACAAGTAAGCTGAAAGAAAACTCACACTTCTGCTACTCCTAAATCCAATTCCCGCCCCCACCTCCAAATCTAATCCCTGACTCTGTAGCAGAAAATACTCTGTGGTCTCCCTTTCCTATCTGACTAAATTTCTAATGTATCGCAAACTCTTCCCCTCCCCCACCTTCCTTTCACCCACTCATTCTAGCATACCAACCTCCAACAAGAGCAAGCATTCCTTTGAACACACCAGCTAAGCAGGCCAGTAAATAAAAAACACAAAGCTATCACACCCTCCAAAATCAGGAAACAGAAATCAAGGAACAAAATTTGTCCTGTCTAAAAGCAATACAGAAACAAAGATGGAGCAGAAACTGAAGGAATGGCAAACCAATAACCAGCCCAACTTGAGACCTGCTCCATAGGCAAGCACCAATCCCTTACACTATGAATGATACTTGGTTATGCTTGCAGACAGGAGCCTAGCTTAACTGTCCTCTGAGAGACTCTACCCAACAGATACACACACTCACAGTCAAACATTTAATGGAGTTAGAGACTCTTATGGAAGGGTTGGGGGAGGATTGAAGGCTCTGAAGGGTTTAAGAACTCCATAGAAAGAATCAACCTCCCTGGATCTTTAGCAGCTTTCAGAGACTACAATTCATGGAGTGGGCCTTAAACTTAATCAGGCACCTGATTTTTAAAAAAAATAAGCCTGCAATTCCTATTGGTAAAATCAAATATATTTTCAAAAATAAACAACCTGGGAATTCATATTTAAAGGGATAAAACTAGATATCCACCTCACAGTCTACATAAAACTCAACTCCAAATGAATCAAATATCTCAGTATAAGATCTGAAATGTTAAAGGTAAAGTAGGAGAAAAGGGGACCACACTAGAACTTATTGAAACATTTTTTTGTAGAACATGATTTTAATATTTTCAACTGTTAATATTCAACAGACAGAACAATTATTTTAAGATATATTTTGTTGTTATGTCTCCCTTTTTAATTCTGATTTTCTTAATTTGGAAACTGTCTCTGTGTCCTCTGGTTAGTCTAGCTAGGGGTTTATCTTGGTGATTTTCTCAAAGAACTAGCTCCTGGCTTTGTTGATTCTTTGTATAGATTTTTGTTTGTATTTAGTTGATTTCAGCCCTGGGTTTGATTACTTTCTGCCCTCTACTCTTATTGGGTGTTTTTGCTTCTTTTTGTTCTAAAGATTTCAGGTGTGTTAGTTAGTGGTTTAGTCCCTGGGAGCTCTGAGGGTCTGGTTGGTTGATATTGTTCTTCCTATGGGGTTGCAAACCCCTTCAGTTCCTTCGTATCTTTCTCCATTGGGGACCCTGTGCTCAGTTCAATGGTTGTCTACAAGTATCCCCCTCTGCATTTGTCAGGCTCTGGCAGAACTTCTCAGAAGGCAGCTGTATCAAGCACCTGTCAGTATGCATTTCTTGGCATCCACAATAGTGACTGGGTTTGGTGACTGTACATAGGAAGAATCCTCAGGTGGTATAGTCTCTGGAGGGCCTTACCTTCAGTCTCTGCTCCACACTTTTTCTTCCTATTTGCTCCCATGTATATTTTGTTCCTTTTCTAAGAAGGACCAAGCACCCACACTTTGCTCTTCCTACTTCTGGAGCGTCATGTGGTCTGTGAATTGTATCTCTGGTATTACATGCTTTTGCACTAATATCCACTTATCAGTCAGTGCCATACCATGTGAGTTCTTTTGTGATTGGGTTACCTTATTCAAGATGATTTTTTCAAGTTCCATCCATTTGCCTAATAATTTCATGAATTCATTGTTTTAAAGAGCTGAGTAGTATCCAGTTGTGTAAAAGTACCACATGTTCTGTATCCATGCCTCTGTTGAAGGACATCTAGGTTCTTTACAGCTTCTGGCCATTATAAATAAGGCTGCTATGAACATTGTGGAGCATGTGTCCTTGTAATATATTATAGAATCTTTGGATATATGCCCAGCGGTGGTATAGCTGGGTCCTCAGGTAATACTATGTCCAGTTTTCTGAGAAACCACCAGACTGATTTCCAGAGTGGTTGTACCAGCTTGCAATCTCACCAACAATGAAGGAGTGTTCCTCTTTCTCCACATCCTCACCAGCATCTTCTGGAATATAGGTTTTTAAAGTAAATGTAATCTACCATATAAATTGTAAGAAAAAATCCCATTAAATAATGAAAAGGATTTTTCACCAATCCAACACTTCATCATGATAAAAGTCTTGAATATTATGGAAACAAGGGTTGTGAATATAATAAGAGCAATGTACAGAAAGACTATGGCCAGCAGTAAACTAAATGAAGAGAAACTCAAAGATATTCCACTAAAATCAGGGAAAAAACACTATTGTCCACTCTCTCCATATCTATTCATTATAGTACTTAAACTTTTAGCTACAGCAATAAGACAACTGAAGGAGATGAAGAGAATAAAATCTGGAAAGGAAGAAATCAAATTATTACTACTCTCAGACGAAATGGTAGTATAGCATATATAAGGAACCCTAAAAATTCCACCAGGGAAATATTATAGCTGATACACACTTTCACAAACTGGCTGGATACAAGATTAACTCAAAAGTTGGTTTTAAGGTTTGGTTGTGGTTTTTTTTTTTTTCCTTGTGCTTTAGTTGCGTTGGAATAACTGGGGCTTGCTTCAGTAGGATAGCTTGTTTTATTCTCCTTAAGCTCTTTTTTTTTTTTTTTTAATTTCATTGAACTACCTTTACATCTTTAAGTTCCTTGAGTTCTTTGATGAAGTTTTTGATTTTTTAATTTCTGTGTCCTGTGGTTCATAGACTTATTTCTCTCTGACAAACATTTCTACAGAACTAGTAGGAGTTGGAAAAAGATACTGGCTTGATCTTTCATATTCTTGATATTTTTGCATGAGATCTTGGCATGAGAACTTTTTATTTCTAAATCTGTTTTTGACATAGAAGGAAGAAGAAGAATGTAGGGATAATTTGAACCTGGCTGTTAGAATGAAATTAGAAAAACCAAGAAAACTGGACTGGTGTACAAAATGTGTTTCCTGGTTCAAGCCTGAAGTTTGGGGGCAAACTTTGTTAGGTAGTAAAGTTGAATGTGATGTGAGAGGGGCCAGGGATTGAAAATAGATAGGAAGGATCCTGGCCAAAAACTAGGAATCATTTGTTATGCAAGCAATGGAGGCCAGACAAGTCAAGACACAGGATATGTGACAGAATCACCTGGATAGATACTGGAGAAGACTTCAAGAAGTCTTGCTACTTTGGGTGGTTCCAAGCAGTGCAGAATGCACTAGTGAGTGACTACTGGTAGGAAAAGTAGTGACAGAAATCTAGAGGTTGGCTGAAGCATAGATGGTGGTAGCCAGACTAGCTCAGACACTGCATGTATGACATGTATTATGTTAGTGGATTGTGATTAGAAGTGGATGGGGTGTTCCAGGAGACTATGCCTAGATCCAATAGCTATATCCTGGAGTAGAACATTGGAAATGCAACTGAGTGGGATAATTGCAAGCAGACCAGGAGTGACCTGTCAGCAAACATTGTAAAAATTGGTTTGGGAGTAAATGACTGTGTTCACAGATGAAAGAGTGTAGAAAGTGTAGAAGCTACCACTTTTTAATCTTTTACTTCCTGAAGACTTAAAATGGTCCATGTGGGCTTCTTACAACTATGTTCCAACCCCATAGGAAACTGAACTATTCAGGGAACCAAAATGAAATTGGACAATTTGCTTAACAAGAAGCCTTGGGAATTAACTTCTTAATGAAACTGTCAATATTCCCTTAGTTATTATAATTTATCATGTACCTTGGCTTCATTTGTTTTTGGGCCAGAAGGATACCTACATGTGTACTCAGTGGCATCCTTCTGGCCCAAAGATTTTCCAAGAAGCAAAACTGACTTCATTTACCTTCAGAAAGGAAAAAAACTCAGCCTGTATAAAGAATGCCTGAATGATGGTGTCCCCAAGGAGAAAAACATCCAAGTAAGTGACAGGGGTGTCTGGGACAGAGAAAAAAAGAGGAAGAAAAGAGAACAAGCCATCTGCTGACAACATTGATGAGAGATAGTATTTATTGTGTCATAAATGCTGACTCACTCTTACCAAGTTTAAACCATTGTTTATAGAACTATGATATTTTTTGATATTTAATCAATCGTTTATTCAGAAAGTTGTATTTGTGCATGTGTGTGTGCACATGTATACCTATGCCATGGAATGAGTGTGGCCATATTTGTCCAACACTGAGTGTTGTTTCTTCACTTCCACCTTGCTGAGATGGTACCTCTCTTATCTGCCTCTGAGCACAGTACCCAAGTCTGAGTAGCATTGGTAGAGATCCTAATCAGTTCTCCTCCTAGATCTTCCTTCTTGCCAAGGAATTCTCAGGATTCTCAGGATTATTCTGTCAACAAAACTTGAGTTATTCTCCTGTTGAAAACTCCTGGAGACTGTGGGTACCTCTTCTACAATCCTTTAAGTTGGGGACAGTCAGAAGACTCAATGGGATGGTTCCTTGCTACCAAGCCTAACATATATTCTATCCCCCAAACTTGTAGAGTAGAAGGAGAGAACCAATTCCTCCATGCCATCCTCTGACATCTTCACCCACACCATGCCATACATGTACCCACACACATACGAAACAAAGAAAGAAAATTTTCTAATCTCCTAGAATTTGAGAGCACTTACACAAAGTCCAATGATCCAGATGGGATAAGAACATTGCTTCCTTGACAGTAGATAGACTCCATGATAAGACTAAGAATATACTTGAGTCCTCCCATTCCTGAGGGTTTTCCCTGAGCTCTAGAAAGATAAGGCCTGGAAGCAAGGACAGGCAAATGCTTACATGACTTAGGAAGAAGGTACAGAAAATCAGTTAATTATATCAGTGGCTAAGTTTATCAAATTATATTCTTTAATCCTTCTTTGTATGTAAGAAATCCCACTTCTTTTAGTTGAATATTACTACAATGTGGTGTGTTTTCCAATGTCTTACTGTGGCATAAACTGTGTGCAAAGATATTTCCATGTATACTTATAATACTTTGATTACATTGACACACTGTGTTAGAATTTCTTATCCTTTGCTTCTCCTCTTCCTCTTATCCATATCTCTAATAGTGTCCCTTATACTTTTATTTCTTTTGAAAAACATTATAAGAGAAAGCAAGACATCTTCCTGGACCCTAATTATTTCAGTTAGTGTTACAATCTCCAATTCCATCCCTTTCTTTAGTAATAGTTCTGCAATTCCTTCTTATGAGTATGAGTCCTTTTCATATACAGATTTTGTACTTTACCCATTCATTCATTAATGAGAATCTAAACTAACTCGACAGCATTACAATTGAGAATAGAATCATAATAGACATGGGCAGGCGGGAATTGCTATTTTTATCCATTTGTGATATATGCCCAGAAGTTACATAAGCTGTAATATGTTGAAATTTCATTTTCCGTTTTGTGCCTCCATATGGATATCACAATTGTTACAATGATTTACATTCCAATCAACAATATTTAAAACTTCCTTTCCTTCACAGGTCATTAATACTTAATATAATATCAAAACATAGAATAATAAAATATATTTGATCCTGTTGTGGTGGCTAATGCCTTAACAAGGTGAGGCAAGAAGATTATTATAAAGACAGCTTGATCTACAAAGTGATACCCTCTTCCCTCACCACCACCTTCAAAGAATAAAAGAAAAGAAAAGAACTTTGGCATGGGAATTCTGTAGAAGGAAAACTGAAAGCACAGGGGTAGAGTATAAAATTATTACAGCAAAAAAACCAAAAACATAAGGAAGTATGTTATAACTCAGTGAAAAACCTACAAGCCTTTGACTAGGGAAAACACAGTTTGAGAACTAAGCTTACACTCTTAAAATTCTCTAAGTTTTCAACATCCTACCTCTTCTGTAAGTCTTAATCATCTGACCTTTAAAAGGTGGACAACAGGGGCTAGATAGATGACTAAGTGGATAAAGGGCTTACTTTGCAAGCATAAAGAGCCTGATTGAGATTTCTGGCACATACATAAAAGTCAAACATGGTTGCTCATGCTTGTAACCACAGAACGGGAGGCTGAGTGAGGTGCATATTGGGGCCTTTTTGGTTCCCTAGTCTATTTGAAATAATAAACTTCCCATTCAGTGAAAGAATCTTTCTTAAAAAAGTAATTTGGAGGAACTATTGAGTCACACATCCTCTTTGTCAACTTCTAGCCTACGAACACACACAGACATACACACACAAACACACACACACACACACACACACACAAGAAGCAGAAAACCTGGCCACAATTCCCATAGACTATTTAACATATATGCGATGAGTTACTTATAATAGCTGTCATGTTGGAATTTTATTAGACGTTATAGCATGTAGAAGTACTTAAACACTGAAACTGCTAAGGATGAGTGGAATGAGTGGAAGCTGATTATTTCCCAAAATAATTGTAATAAGTTCCTAGGGAAACATATTAACTGAAAGCATAAATTTATGAAATATCCAACTGTTTTTTTCTAAATATTTATTTTAGTATTGGGGGTCTACTTTAGTTTAAGGGAGGAGAAAGATGGCAAAAAGAAAGCAAAACAATCCATTCCATTTTCATTAAGCCAGCATGGAAGCCAGCTACTCTGTGAACAAATAGATATAGGGTCAGGAGGCAAGCTTCACGGAAGAGTGAAAAGAAATCAGTGAACAGGACAAACCATACTTCAGCTCTGGCTGACACCTGAAAGAGACAGAAGAAAAAAGTCACACTTTTCTGTGTCTGACCTCAAAAAGCCTGATAGATACAACAGAACCTTAACCTAGCTTATAGAGAGAGTGCTAAGAAGCAAGCATTCTGTGAAGAAAAAGCAAACTATCTCATCAAATATGTACACTTCCTACCTCTTCAAGAATGACTTAGGATTGAACCCACCTTCCCACAGTTGGTCCTGCCCTTCTAAAGTGTTGTTCTTTATCCTGGTCACTGACCTATGAAATAGATGTTATGTCTTCACCTAAGCCAGAGACTTAATTCTCTTGACCAAAAACAAACTGTCTCCTCTAACTGGGCCTTTACTGTTTGTGTGACATTTTTTTCCCTAGACAAGATACTGTCCACAAAAATTTAAAAATTCTGAGTCTTAATTGCAAGTGTCTTGAGTATAGGGTCTATGCATTTTTAAGTTATCATTCCAATCAGGAAGCCCGAAGTTTTATACATGTCAATCACCAACAAGTGTTCCTGATGTGAATAAAGGAATAGAAATGAGGATGTGCTGAAGTACATTCAATCATTTTCAGATTGGGACAAGTAGAAGAAAGTAGATGCTTATGTAATACTTTAAAAATTATAAATTCAAAACTAATAGGATCCTTTATTTAAAATAGTTGTGTAAACAGAAACTTAAGTCCTTAGCTACACCATATGATAATAAAATTAGAAAACAGCAAAAAAATCAAATGGATTATTCAGATAGGAACAATGGAGCAGGAAGGTTTATTTATTCTTTTGAAACAGGGACTTTCACTGAATCTAGAGATCACTGATTCAGCTAGGCTGACTGCCTAGTGAGCTCAAGGAAGCCTCTTTTCTCTGCAGTTCGAACATCAAGATCACATATGCTCAGCACATGAAAACCTTTATTTGAGTACTGGGTGTCCAAATTCAGGCCCTCATTTTGCACAACAAGTATTTATCAGCTGAGCTATCTCC
Organism: Mus pahari; assembly: GCF_900095145.1. Lineage (NCBI taxonomy): Eukaryota > Metazoa > Chordata > Mammalia > Rodentia > Muridae > Mus > Mus pahari. Next base: position 14,049,824 of record NC_034599.1, on the reverse strand, counting down.
TTAGCAACTTCCATAATTTATAGGGACCTACAAGACAAAGGAGAAAGATTTAAATTTTGAGATATCTTGTGAAGCCCTCATGCAGGTGGGGTGGGAGTAATTATTCATCCCCAGCTTTCCTCTCCTCTCTCTGTTCCTTACTACAAAGATACTTGTGACTGCTGCTTATGCTGCAGCTGCTGACAGTATAGTGGAGTACTGGCTGGTTTTGTGAGTTAACTGGGCCCAAGCTGGAGTTATCACAGAAAGGATGAGGAAATGCATACATGAGATCCAACTGAAAGGCATTTTCTCAATTAGTGATCAAGAGTGGGAGAGCCCATTGTGGGTGGTGCCATCTCTGGGCTGGTAGTCTTGGGTTCTATAAGAAAACAAGCTGAGCCAGGCGTGGTAGCACAGGTCTTTAATCCCAGCACTCGGGAGGCAGCAGCAGAAGGATTTCTGAGTTCGAGGCCAGCCTGGTCTACAAATTGAGTTCGAGGACTGGAGGACTGGCAGGGCTATGCAGAGAAACCCTACCTCAAAAAACCAAAAAAAAAAAAAAAAACCCTGAGCAAGCCAAGGGAAGCAAGCCAGTAAGTAACATCCCTCCATGGCCTCAGTATCACCTCTTGCTTCCTGACCTGCTTGAGTTCCAGTCCTGACTTCTTTTGGTAATGAACAGCAATGTGGAAATGCACGCTGAATAAACCCTTCCCTGCCTATCTTGCTTCTTGGTCATGATGTTTTGTGCAGGAATAGAAACCCTGACTAAGACAAGTGGTTATTTCCAAGTTGAACGTTGATGAAAACCACAGTAAGTATTCCATTGTGAATATTCTGAACAGTTTAAAGTAAGGTCTCAGAGCTGTACCAACTGATAAGTGTAAACCCCAACCATTTGACCAAGCAGAGTTCTTCATTTGTAGGTTCTTTCTTTTCATACATGTACCTCAGAAAACTTTGTAATTTGTTTGATGTTTGTTTTCGGTGCTTTTCCAGTCCTAAATAATATTTAGATGAAAACATTTGTGAATCAATTGGAAATACAGGCCGTAATTTTAGAATAAACTTTGAAAAGGAAACTATGGATAAAGATAAAACCAGCTCCTATTTTAATTATTATAGCATTTGCCTATAAACCCTGAAATGGTATGCAAATTAAGACAAAGCATATAATATTCTTAGAGAAGAATATTATATAGCTTCTACTAGGTTCTCTCAAACATCATGGCACAGAATTATTAATAACAACAAAACGAGGAGAGTTAGCTATGGTGCTGGTGTTAAAACAATTGCCTAACGTGAAAAAAACAGAAATCACCATCACCAGAAAAAGATACAAAGAGGTAAACTGAGCAGAGGAAAGGAAAAGGAGAAGAAGGCCTAAGAAGGAGATGGAGAAGACAGTAAAAGAAACAAAAAGGAAAAAAAAGGGCAGAGGAATGAGAAGAAGGAAAAAAGAAAACAGAGGAAGACACAGAAGGAAAGGGAAGATGGAAGGGAAGGGAAGGAAGTCCAAAGGTTGAGAAAATATTCACATATATGGGAATATGAGATTCCCAAGAACAGAACCAGATACTGAAAACAAATCTAACAGGGACAGTCATTATAAGAGTTTGTGAGAATTAGACCTGACCCATTGTATTGACTGTCAGTAATATATATATATATATATATATATATATATATATATATATATATATATATATATATCACATATATAATATATAATATATATAATATATATATGCAAAGTGCATGTTAAATTCATAATCCCCCTACCTTTACCTCCAAAGTGCTGAAATTATGTATACCATTTCTCCTTGCTTTTCTGTTTGTCATTATATTTTCTTGTTCATTTAATACTAGCCAATCTTTTCATTTTCTTCATTTTTAAATCTTTTCTAAGTAATTTTATGTGTTTCAATTCTACTTATTTATTTATTTAGAGAGAACATGCACATAACTGCACAGGTGTGGAAGTTAGAGGACAACTTGAAGGAATCAGTTATGTCCTTTCACCATGTGGATCTTAAGGATCAAATTCATGTCATCAGACATGGTAGCAAGTACCTTTATGCAGAAAGGAAACTCACTAGCCCATTTTAAAATGTTTTATCAATATACATTTATTTTTAAGTAATGAGTTTTGTATTAACGTTTATATTCAATCATATTTTATACTTTAGCTACATAACCAAGGTAAGATAGTATTTCACTACAGTTTTGTCTTGCTTTTTCCTGAGAGCTAATAGTTTTGAACATTTTTTTCCTTCTATTTTTTGGCTGCTTTATAATTTAGTTCACCTTCACAATATGCATTCTACTTGTATTGCTAAGTATTTGCAATGCAATGTTTATTTATAATATGTGTACCTACAAAGAAACTTCTTGGCTGATCATTAATTCTTGGATATGACTTCCTTCTGGATTTCACTAGTTCATCCCTTAGTAGTTCTTCCTTCAAAACCTTTGACCGGAGTGTGGAAATAAATGGTTCAGTGGGAAGAACACTTGCTGTGAAAGCAAGAGAACAGGAATTCAAATCCCCAGTTCTCACATCAAAGCTGGGTATGACTGGACATGCCTGTAACACCAGTTTGAGGGTAAAGACAAGGAGGATCCTGGGACCACAGTGCCAGGCCAACTTAGATGAAATGGAAAAATCTAGGGCTAGTAAGGAACACTGTCTCAACAAACAAAGAAACAAAGGGTGGCGAAGGGAACAATAGAGGAAAACATTCAGTGTCTTCCATTGACTCCACAATCATGTACTTACCACATGCATGCATATACCTTGCACACCAACCACACACTCTCACACACACACATAGACACACACATACATAATTAATAAGAAAAAATGAAATCTTTCCAATCTCTCTTCCATGATGTTCCCACCTATAAAACGATATACATACAAGTAACATTATATGGTCTGAGCAAATTTTAATTATATATTTAGTAATAGATTTTTAAAATATGTGTAACAACAATCAGGAAAAAAAGAAGCCATATACCATGATTCTAAGAGAGAGTGGGGATGGGAAGGAGAATAAATGAGTGGGCTTTAAGAAAGGAAATAGAAAGTGTAAAATAGTGTTATTGTATTTTAAGTTCAAAAAACAAAAAGTTAAGTAAAAAGAGGAAATATATCCATGAATCATTAATTTTCTCAGTATTTGTGTGAAACGGGAATATTCAAAAGATTCTGTATTTAATATTTGAAGCGTAAGAAAATATAAACACTAAGCAAAAGTGCAAGGTACTGTAATTAGCTCAGACAAGAACTGGGTAGTTAATTTGTTTTACCCTCCAAACCGATCTTTATACTGTTCCTTAACTTCTACTTTTAATTCTTTCAAAAGAGTTAAACACATGGAACCAAAAAACCAAACCAGTGCATCTGAATTCATCCTCTTGGGACTTTCAGAAAAGCCAGATCATGATCCTGTCCTCTTTTCTCTGTTCCTCTGCATGTACATGATCACAGTTGTGGGAAACTTGTTGATCATCCTTGCCATCAGCTTTGACTCTCACCTCCATACTCCTATGTATTTCTTCCTGGCAAATCTCTCCTTGGTTGATTTCTGTCTGGCTACCAACACTGTCCCCAAGATGCTTGTGAATATTCAAACCAGGAACAAATCTATCTCTTATCCTTGTTGTCTGACCCAGATGTACTTTTTCCATTTTTTTGGCATCATGGACAGTGTCTTAATAGCTGTGATGGCTTACGACCGGTTTGTGGCCATTTGTCACCCATTACATTATTCTACTATCATGAGTCCACGGCTCTGTGGGCTGCTGGTTGGTGTCCCATGGGTGTATTCCTGTTTCATCTCCCTCACTCACATCCTCCTCATGGCCCGTCTGGTATTCTGTGGCAAAAATGAGCTCCCCCACTACTTCTGTGACCTCACCCCACTGCTCCGACTTTCCTGCACAGACACAACAGTAAACAAGATCTTTGTGCTCATTGTGGCAGGAATGGTGATAGCCACACCTTTTGTCTGCATCCTGGCCTCCTATGCTCGAATCATCGTGGCAATCATGAAGGTCCCCTCTGCAGGTGGCAGAAAGAAAGCCTTTTCTACCTGTAGCTCCCACCTCTCTGTAGTAGCCCTTTTCTATGGTACCACTATTGGAGTCTACCTGTGTCCCTCCTCTGTCCGCACAGCTGTGAAAGAGAAGGCTTCTGCAGTAATGTACACAGCAGTCACCCCCATGCTGAACCCCTTTATCTATAGCTTGAGGAACAGAGACCTGAAGGGAGCCCTAAAGAAGATCATTAACCGAAAGATCAGCACATCATCCTGATCATCAATCAGAATGTTGTGGAATTTCAAGGCAGCAGAATCTAAAGATCTGAGTTCTTCAATTAAGTTGGAATTTATTGCAATGAAAGAATAACTAATTCAAATTCTGAGTTACAGAAACCCAAGTGGCAATTTCTATGTGGCCTTTTAACCATTGTCCCATTCCAGTTCGTTTTTGTTTGTTTGCTTGTTTGTTGGGGTTTCTTTATTTGTTTCGTTTTGTTTTGTTTTTTGTCACTTTGGCAGAGCCTGGGATTACATGGGAATAGGAGAAATCTCAGCTGGAAAACTGCCTGGTTCCAATTGGTCTTGGGGCTTGTTATGGAGAATTAACTTAATTAGTGATTGATGTAAGAAAGCCAGCCCATGTTGCTTGGTACCATCCATAAGCCTATGATCCTGGGCTGTGTGAAGAAGCCGGGTAAACACTATAAAAATGAGGCTTCCAGCAAGCCAACAGGGTCCTCTATTGTTGTTGCTTCAAGTTTGTGCTGGGCTTCTTCCCTGGTGTTCTTTCAAGATTAACAAATTAGATTTTTTTCTCCAGTAAATGTGTTTTTTCAAAGTGTTTTCTCACAGCAAGAGAAAAGGTAATTAGAAGATTCTCCAAATATGGCACCTGGTAAATTATTCTAACTATGTCTCACATTGTCCTCACAGAAAAATAAGACTACCATTATAGTTTGGATTTTTCCTACATCAATATCCTTTTAACAAATAGAAAATGCAATCATGTGTTGCTTAACAATAATATGAGAAATTTATCATCTGATGATTTTAACATTGTAGAAATGTTGTATTGTATTTACATAAACTTAGTATAAGTACATAACTCAATTCAATGTTTTTATTAATTATATTTGTTTTAGATAGTCTCATACATTTTCACATCATATACCAACAATTCTTATCTCCCACCTTCCTACCACTCCTGAGAAAGCCCTGATCCTCTACACAGATCTGTCTTACACATTCATATATAGCCATTTTTCTGTAACTCAAGGCCATCTATATGCCTATTGGATCAGAGCTATCTGTTGATGCCTGATGGGTTGAACAGCAGGTACACAAATGAAAACAAGTGTTCCCTCTCTCTCTCAGAGATTATCAATAGCCAGTGATTCTAAGACAAAAGGTTGCACATACTAAGTCCCTCTCCATTGAGTTATTATTAATAAGGTTATTCTTGTGTGTATATTCAGTGAATATAACTACAATCAGTATGAGTTAATAATAGTAATAGTTATATCTAGTCCATAGAATGATTGTTCATAGATACACTCCTTATCCTCCAAATCTTACATACTTGCCACCACCTCTCTTCTGCAATGTTCCCTCAGCTTACATAAACGTCTTATTTAATGTTAAGCATACAAACTTTCCTAATTTTTCCATCTTGGACTGCTTACAGTAATAACCCCATGAATCTCTTCATTCACTGCCATTATTTTAGGAAGACTCTTCTCTCACCAAAGATGGGAGCAGACTTTGTCTATAATGTATAAGCGTAGGTATATTTGTATAAGAAGGTATATTTGTCAATTTCTCAACATAGCATCTTGATCATTTAGAGGGGTCTGAAGATGTAGTTCAATAAGTTGCATGCTTGATTACTATGCACCATGCCTTGGGCTGTATTTCCAACGTGGTATGACATGGATAGACAGAGATAGACATGAATAATAAAACATATCATTACATTATAAACATTCTTTATATCATAGTAAAACAAAAAGAGAGAGAGAGTAGTCCTTTAAACAGAAATAAGGACAGGGGAAGTGGGATTTGGTAAATAAAGCATTCACTGCACAAGCATAAGGACCAGTATTTGGACTCCTCAAAACTGAAATGGCAACACCCATCTGTACTCCCAGTATATCTACAACAATATGGGAGCTGGAGACAAAAGTAACTCCACTAGCTCACTAGGCAGCCAGCCTGTGATACGCAGCAATTTAAAAACAAGGGACCCTGTCTTAAACAAGGTGTGAAATGATGACCAACATTCTGTTCTCACATGCTTACTGTGCATACATGTACCCTTACTCACACATAGATATTTATATATGCACACACATGTACACACACATATACATCATCATCATCACTATCACTATCACCATCATACACATACACACATCAAAGGAGAAATATAAAATAGCAATAAAAAGAATAAATATAGAAACCAATAACATGAACATTTATTAAGATTGCCAATATTCTGTACTGAGTGCAATGTACTGTTGTATAGCATTTTCCTCTTGAGTTCACTAAGATAATACTATCTTGTCCTAACTCTATTTTATGTCTTACTGAACAGAACTTGGCTTTTCATCCCTCAGTAGCCATATCCATCATGGCAATGCTTTTGACAGAACCTGACCTTGATCATGGTTGGGACAGATGTATTAATCTCAATAATTGATATTTGTGCAAACTTAGCTAAAATAACTAAGAGGCACATAAATTATAAATAGTTCTCATAATTTTCATATGGTATCTGGGAAATAGTGCTATGCTCTAAAAAAAACAAGAAGCAAAAAACAAAACAGAACAAAACAAAAAACAAAAACAGATGTTACAAGGTTACTTCAAACCCTTCACTGATGTAAATCCTCCAACACTGATGGAATTGTGTGTGGGGGGGGGGGAGGAGTATCTTTAAAAACACTTTATTCCTGGGTTCTGGGACCAAAAGAGATTTTGGAGGCATTAGCCTATTGTTGGTTTATCAATTATTAAAGGACCTGTTTTCTCTTAATTGGCTTAATCAGCATGGTTGCTAATAATTGTCCCAAGTGGACAGTTTCACTCTGAACTGAAATATTCCCACAAGGAAAGAGTGAAAGGCTCATGAGGCTTGGGAACTAAACAAACTTCACAGGTCTAATAAATCTGAAACTTGTGAGATTCATAGGGACCCATTTCCAAGGATATAGAAAGAGAAAACAACTGCTGGGAAAGGAGACCAGTCATCCTTGCTACCAAGAGGAGATTCTCAAACCTGTCTAGGTGCCTAAAGTCATACAGAGAGCTCTGGGATTTTTGTTTCCATGGCTTGTCACTCTTGCTGGGGTGGGCTTTGATGTACAAATGTTTTAAGTCATCTCTTCTCCTATACATAACCCCAATAAAAACTCATTGGCTCATTGGATTTGATATTGGTGCAATCATTACTTTGGTCTCAGTTCCCTATCTAGGATAAGTGGGTACATGTGTTGTATATCCTGAAGAAAAGTCTCACTCACTACGTATATGACTGGCAGGATTTGGTTTTGTTGAATTTTGAGTAATATGTTACACTCTGAAGCTCTATTTAGTTTACAGAAAGAGTTCAGCTGCATTATGAGTTTATAGTTCCACTGTCATATATTCAGCACATCTTTGTCTGTCTCTCTTATTAAGTTCTATTATGCAATGGGTATTTATCTTTATGCCCATAGGTTTGAAATTAGTTCAGCCTAGGCCAAAGAAGGTTCTTTTTGCAGTGGATAGTGGATAAGGCAGACATACACATATACATATAATTGAAATAAAACACCAATGCTGGAGTTCAGCTCTAGCCTGGAGATTATTAATTGGTACTGAAGCAGTACACAGAGTTGGATGAAGTTTAAAGACTGATAATCTGGCCTTATAATCTTACTATTTGTGCTATAAGTTCTGGTTTCCTTTATCTTACTATGTTGTACTTTAATAAGTGCTAGTTTCTTAGTATTCTATGGCTATATGCCAGTGATTTCTGGTAATAAACCCCTTCTATTAGTATCATGGGATTAGGATACAAACCCTAGTTACCAGGCTCAAATGTCCCTTGGTGGCCAAGAAAGAGGCATGGAACTCCTTGTGAACCAGAGAGAAAAGAAAAAAGAGAGAAAGAAAATCTCTTCCCCAATCACCTCACACAGACACACACACACACACACACACACACATTTTGCTCAGGCCTGGCCACCTGACCACCTGTCTTATCATTCACAAGTGTTGTGAATATTTGTATATATGCACCTATACTTAAATATGCATATATATATATATATATATATATATATATATATATATATATATATATATTTGGTGGATGGAGCAGAAGTTCCAATGAGCAAGCATCAATACAGAAAAAAAACTCACTTGTTCTGCATGAAAAGGAAGCTCCAACCTTTATTGCTGAGAAAAAGAAAAAGCTTCGCCCTTATTGTTCTTAGTTCTTACAATTTTACACAATAATTGATCATGTAACTTTCCAAGAATCTTTATATTCCATAGCTTCATAGAAAGTTTAAGACACTAATTCAAGTCATAAAATGATAGGAAAGTACAGCAGAAATATTTACATATGTTTTCCATTAAGACAAGTACCTGAAGAAAACATTCACTATCTGTTATGAGCTCAATAAGTTCATTAAAAGTTTAAAACAATGATTCTTATTCCATAGCACAGTTTTGCCAGGAGACAAATCATTTTTCCAGTGTCTTATTATTTTGAAGTTCTCTATAGATATGCCAGTCATTATTTTATTTTCTCTTCTTGCACCTACAATAAATTGTCCATACCCAGTTTATGAACTGTAATGATCACATAATGGCTTCACAGCTAACATAGGACAAATGTTTTCCCTGAGTATAAATTTGTTCCAAGCCTGCTTTCTTATCCTAGCATCATTAGCCCATTATACATGAATGTTTATCGAGCTCCAATTTCAGCTTTCATACTATAAAGAGCTCAAAATCACTTGTATAAATTTAGGAATTCTATAGAATCACTATTAGGAATTATGAAATCGTCAATTTGTCTGCATAGCATTATATAGGAAAGTACGTTTTTAGTGATCTTCAGAAAATCTGCCCAATAGAGTGAGTTAAAGTTCAGGAATCATTAGACTGTGTAATAGTGACAGAAAAGCTATAACAATAACAAGAAGCAATCCTGGAATGAAGTCTTTTGGAACCTTGCATGAGAGCTCTCCCATTGCAGACCACGGAAGGCCATCTTGAGAAAAACTCACTTGCTTTCCTTAGTCTTTCTTTTTTTTTAAATTATTTTATTAGATATTTTCTTCATTTACATTTCAAATGCTATCTCGATGTCGCCTATACCCTCCCCCCACACTGCTCCCCTACCCATCCACTCCCACTTCTTGGCCCTGGCATTCCCCTGCATGGGGCATATAAAATTTGCAAGACCAAGGGCCTTTCTTCCAAATGATGGCTGATTAGGCCATCTTCTGCTATATATGCAGCTAGAGACACGAGCTCTGGGGGTACTGATTAGTTCATATTTTTTTTGTTGTTCCACCTATAGGGTTGCAACCCCTTCAGTTCCTTGGGTAATTTCTCTAACTCCTCCATTGGGGTCTCTGTGTTCTATCCTATAGATGACTGTGGGCATCCACTTTTATATTTGCCAGGCACTGGCATAGCCTCACAAGAGATAGCTATATCAGTGTCCTTT
>NC_034599.1:14037115-14040060 GCF_900095145.1 Mus pahari | reverse complement strand
GAGAGACATAAAAAACAGTCTCTGGAGAAGAAATACAAATGGCTAAGAAATGTTCTTTAAAATGTTATACATTCTTACCTAGGAAGAAAATATAGAATTTAAAATACCTTGATATTTCATCTGATCCCAATCAGAATGGTTAAGAGCCAAATCATAAATGACAAAAAGGAATTGAAAAAAATACTGATGCCGATGTGGGGAAACGGAAACATTTATTTGCTATTTGTAGGAGTCTGGAAATTAGTATAGAAGTTCTTCTTGAATATTTTCTCTCATTTGTAGAAATTTCTTAATATAAATATTTATAAAAACATATAGCACACCCAAGCTTCAGGGAATATTGTCGAAGAGGGAGTCAAAAAAAAAATGTAAAAGACAAAAGATAGGCAGAACTTTGAAATGCTATGTTCAGGGGATAACGAGGCCAGTACAACCCTGTCCCCCCAGCAGCTGTGGCTGCCTGCAGTAGGCATGCCCCAGGGAGATGCCTTCCTTCCACTTGCTGCTAATTGATTCTTGAAGAGGGACAACCATTGTTTTCAATTGTGTAGGCACTAAAGAACCTACGTGATTCCAATGGATAGCTTCAAGCCCACAGTCACATGAAACAGTTTGAAGTCTCTTGTGGCACATAAAGCCATGAGCAAGTTAACTTGCTGTGTGGTCTCTTTGTTAAGTATCTAGTCATGACTCAGGGTCATGTGACAGACAACTCTGTTAATGGTTGAGGGCCTCTCTGTTAAGAAAGGTCTGAGCCGCAAATGTAGCAAAGAAGGAAGCGTTTCTTTGAAGAAGGCAGGAACAGACAGTGTTCCAGGAATAGAAACCAAAACATGCACCATGAGGAACAATTGACATTTAAATTTGCAAATTACTGGTTAGGGGAAATGTGTGCTTACGGACTTGCTGTGTGTAAGTGTGTGTGTGTGTGTGTGTGTGTGTGTGTGTATAGGCATGTAGGGTGTCGAGTCATGCATCTGCATGTGTGTTTGCTGTCTAGGGTCAAGTGTACATCTGTGTTATGCTGTGTGTGTGCTTTGTGAGAACATATATGTTTGTGCTCTTTAATCTGTAAAAATATATCCCATTAAGTAGGCTTATGACTTAGTTTTTTTTTTCTTTTCTTGTGTGTGTATGGGGTAAGTTCCCATAGGACCCACAACTTGCTGTCACGAATCATCTTCCATCGCCCTTGCATCTTAATTCTTTTCTTGTGTGTGTATGGGCTAAGTTCCCATAGGATGCCCCAGCTTGCTATCAGCAATTATCTTCCATAGTTCTTGCATCTTATTCATTAAGGCAAAGTCTCCCAACCAAAACCGAAGGTGACCAATACAGCTATCCCCTTGCTTTGGAGATCTAGTCTTCACTTGCAGAGGCTAGAATTACTGGTAGGCAGCCATCAGAGCTACACGAAAAAAAAAAAAAAAAAAAAACACAGCATGATAAACAAAAGCCCAGTAATGTAAGAAGGCACATGCTATATAAACAATGATTGGAACATAAATCTTGAGCATCTGTCCTTACTCACCTCTTTAGCCCACTTCTATTCTCAAGAGCCCATTTCTCTTTCATAAAATCTGAATTTCTGTCACAATCTGTATATCCCTTGGCGTATACAATGTTCTATGATTTTAAAAATCCTGGAATTCTCAGTGGATACCCTCTGGATTCCAATCCATTTTTATAAGATTTGCAGAGAATTCCATGCTTATAAACCGTTGAGCTTTGATTTATATGCTTCCAAGATATTAACTCGAGATTATTGTAATTCCAAATGGAAACACACGGGGGCAGCACAAGCACATTTTTTAGAAGTCTCAATCCCTGCAAATTCTGGTGGCCCAAACTTCTCTGTGCATAGCTTCATTGCTGTGTTGCTCAGATTTTTATTTTTTTCTCTACCAGGAGTCACACAGATTCAAGCCAGCTGGGGTTCCAGTGCTAAGAGTATGGAATAGACCTTGGCACCCTGTCCTAACTAAGAAGCTGTCTACAATTGGAACCTACTTGCAAAGGAAAAACTATTCTTTTGTTTGTTTGTTTGTTTTGTTTTGTTTTGCTTTTCCCCAGTGGAGTTTCATTGGGTGTAGTAACTACACCTCAGGGCAGGCCACACATGCAGATAGTTGGTCAACACAAAATAAACTTGTTGTCTCGTATTAGGAATTTTTTTCTTCTTCTAAGTATATCATTTTTTTTTCTGAACATATGCTTTTATGGTTGGTGTGTGTGTGTGTGTGTGTGTGTGTGTGTGTAACAGAGAAGGGGAGGGAAGTGGCTTGAACAAGTAAGTTATTTTTTAGTCCTACAGGGTCCTAAAGGGGAGAGCCAGAAAATGAGAAGAAAAAGACGTAAGACCTAGGGCCAGGAGATATTGCACAAACAAGTTTATTACAAGTACAGCACTTTACATACTACCTGCAAAGGGACAGAGAATGAGGCAGATTCACAGGAAAGCTATCACATACATGCTGGGACAAAGTCTGAAGGAAGCTAAAGTCATGCAAAGGGAACACGGATATCTAAAAAGCATCACAGACCAAGCATTCAGAGGCCTTGGAATCAATAACCACAACACCTTAGGCTGGGAAGAGTTGAGTTCCCTGGCTCTGAAGGCATAGCTCCCCCAGGGTTCTGGCTCTGGGCCACTACTGACTTTTTGAAACAAGTTTTGTATTAGAAAAGGAATTGTGGTTCCTCTCCATAAATCAAGGCTTCAGGGAAATCCTCAGGACAATCTAGCCTTTATCATGTAAATTTGTGTGTGTGTGGGGGGTCTGATTGTAGTTTGTTTCTTGTTTTTGTTTTAACGGAGAAAAACAAAAGGATGTGAAGTTTGGTTTAGATTTAGGCTTCTCTCTGGCTCTCTGGCTCTCTGTGTCTGTGTCTCTGTTTCTCTCCCTTCTGTGTGTGTCTGCCTCTCTGTCTCTGTCTCTGTGAGA
>NC_034599.1:14033870-14036556 GCF_900095145.1 Mus pahari | reverse complement strand
TAGATAGATAGATAGATAGATAGATAGATAGATAGATAGATAGATAATAGATAGATAGATAGATAGATAGATAGATAGATAGATAGATAGATGATAGTGAAAGATCCCCAACCCAGGGAGACCCTCGCTCAAGTCCCAGGATGAGATGACGCCCCAATAACTCAAGAGAAACCATTCTTGATGCAATATGCATGAGGTTTAATGGGGAAAATCAGCATGCTGAGGTTGAGCATATAGGAGATGAGCCTCAGCAGTTGCAACTGAGGGCTTTGAAAGGAAAGGGGAGGATAAGTCCACAAAGAATGGGGAAGTTGAGTAAACATTACAGCTCATCTCTTACAGAAGAGTTACAGGCTACCTTTGCCAAACATTCTTGGTGGGGAAACTAAGTAAACATCATAAGAGTGAAGATGATGTATTACAGCTCATCTCCTACGGAAGAGTTACAGGCTATCTTTGGCAAACATTTTTAGTCCCTTACACAATGAGTCAGGTACCAGGGAAAGTCAATTGGGATGAGCCAGTTTTAGTGGTCTTCAGTTTCTCAGGTTGAAGAAAGAACAGAGAATTCTATATTGGGCTTTATTTCTAGGGGTCTAAAAACACATTGAGTTGGGGGGTCTTACAATAGATAGATAGATAGATAGATAGATAGATAGATAGATAGATAGATAGATAGATAGATAGATTAAAATCAATATTTAGGGTAGCAAGATTACTCAACAGATAAAGTTATATGCCTCCCTGAACCCATGCCATGGGGACAACCAATCCTTGAAAGGTATTCTCGGACTTATACATGTGCACTGTTTCTTTTCCTTTAACAAATAAATAAGCAAATGTAAAATTTTAAAGAAAATAAGAGCCATGCCTGACACTGCCTGAATGGCCAGGGTGTTCAGTTATTTTATACATATTGAGACTTGCTTTGTATCCAAGTATGTGGGCAATTTTGTAGAAAGCCCCATAAATTGCTGAAAAGAAGGTATATATTTTTCTGTTAAGTTAAATATTATATATAATATATTATATTATATAAACAATATAATAGTTTATATTATTATAGTTTTGTTTTGTCTGAATGACCTGTCTTTTGGGAAAATAAGATACTTCTTGGCTTCCTTCAGCTCTAAATGGTCTATCTATAGCTGAGAAACAGTCCTATCTTCTTAAATGCTGAGGTCAAATATAAAAGCTGTATTTACAAATTATGGAACACTATTTCTTTCTGGAAGAGTAATTCTCACACTATAATGTGTCATTCCATACCTAATCACTTTTGTTTCATAGTCAAAGGAGCCTGCCAGAGACTCTGTCATCAATCTCACAGGCTTAGGAAGTTATTCAAATATCAAAGTGACATCCTTGAAACTTTGCTAGGCAATCCTCTAAGGATGATTCTATGGGGTTCTGTTTCTCTATTACTTTAACTGATTTCTCATATGAAGCTTCCAGATTCTTATTCCTTATGCCGGAGACTCATACTTACATTTGAACATGTCTTTTAAAGGTTTTATTTAGTGTACCGAGCTCCCTTAAAATAACAAGACTTCTTCCTATATGTAAACAGAAGAGCTCCATGTAAGCTTACATACTTGTTCTCAACCCTCAAGAACTCCATTTGTTCTGGATACATTAGTAAGAAGATACATTGGACATGGTAGAAGATATGTGGATGCAAGGAATATTCATCCATTTCATCAAAATCAAGATATATATTTTCACATTAATATTCTATTTTTCTGTCCTCTCCCTTCATTTCTCTGAAGCCCCTTGTTGCATCTGCTAACTTACTTTGCATCAGCATTCTTGGTGGTGGGACTAGCCACTAGCCTAAAGATCTGAATCTAAAAGAAAACATTTGTCCTAGATTACTTTATCTCAGTTACACTACAGTCTGTGGCTTCTACTCTTATCTCTCCCCTCGATCTCTGCACAAGAGAGATGGATACCCATCATAAAAAGAACTCACTAACTCTTAAAACAGTCAATTCCACTTACTCACCCAACTGCTGGTTCTACCTGTGCACTAAGGTCCAAAATTCTTGGGCTGCTATGGTTCTGCATTCTGCCCCAACACTGGGGTGTGGGAAAGCTTCTTGGCAGGCAGTGTGAAGATGCTAGACTGCATTTACCCTGCAAAGTGCTGAAACACAGCTCAGAGGGTGGGAAAAATGTATGCTAAAATATGGGAGTTCGAAGATAGTGTTCCCTGACTAGTTTCAGCTAGTTGATGCTAGAAAATGAAACCTCTGAGTCAAGAATTGAGAGTCAGGATTCCTCAGAGACCAGTCTGCACAGGAGAGCCTGAGGACTGCAGAAGCAACATAGCTTCTGGGACAGGCCACGTTTTGGCCTTCATCTTCAGCCAGGAAGCAGATATGAGCTCCAGACATCTGCACTCTTCCCCTGTCAGATGAGAGGTGACCGGCAGGGAGTATTCTGACCAAGAGGCTCAGGAGAGAGTCTGACTCCCAGGAGTGATGACAGAGGCTAACAGAATCACAGGAGGAACAAGTTCCAGCCAGAGACAGCTATAATAACTAATGCCACAGATTACTATCATGTAGAAGAATGAGAATTGATCCATTCTTATCTCCTTGTACAAAGCTCAAGTCTAAGTGGATCAAAGACCTCCACATAAAACCAGAGACACTGACATTGATAGAGGTGAAAGTGAGGAAAA
>NC_034599.1:14012155-14032321 GCF_900095145.1 Mus pahari | reverse complement strand
TTCTTAGGCAAATGGATGTATCTGGAGTATATCACCCTGAGTGAGGTAACCCAATAACAAAAGTACTCACTTGATATGCACTTACTGATAAGGGGATATTATCCCAGAAACTTAGAATATTCAAGATACAATTTGCAAAACACAAGAAAATCAAGAAGAAGGAAGACCAATGTGTAGATACTTCATTCCTCCTTAGTATAGGGAACAAAATACCCATGGAAGGAGTTACAGAGAAAAATTTTGGAACTGAAACAAAAGAATGGACCATCCAGATACAGCCTCACCCAGGAATCTAGCCCATCATCAGCCACCAAATGCAGACACTATTGCATATGCCAGCAAGATTTTGCTGAAAGGACCCTGACAAAGCTGTCTCTTGTGAGGCTATGCCAGTGCCTGGCAAATACAGAAGTGGAGGCTCACAGTCTTCTATTGGATGGAACACAGGGCCCCCAGTGGAGGAGCTAGAGAAAGTACCCAAGGAGTTGAAGGGGTCTGCAACCCTATAAGTGGAACAACAATATGAACTAACCAGTACCCCCAGAGCTCGTGTCTCTAGCTGCATATGTAGCAGAAGATGTCCCAGTTGGCCATCAGTGGAAAGAGGCCCCTTGGTCTTGCAAATTTTATATGCCCCAGTATAGGGGAACATCAGGATCAAGAAGTAGGAGTGGGTGGGTAGGGGAAAAGGGCGGTGAGAGGGTATAGGGGACTTTGGGGATAGCATTTGAAATAAAAATGAAGCAAATATCTAATAAAAAATTGGAAAAAATTGGGGTATAGAAAACTATTCTAGCTGACTTGGTAAATGTTTAAAATCTATAAGAAATAAGGCCTTGTGAGAGTAAGTTAGATTATTGGGCATATGCTTCAAAAAAAACATATTGAGAATTTAATGCTCTTGCTCTTCTTCTTGCCCTTGTGCTCTCTCACTCTATCTCCCCACCCTCCCCTTCCCACATCCTTCAATAGATCTGATCATCTGAGGCAGGCACTAAAATAACTAATAGGTAATATAAACTGCATAGATAGCACAGTCTCACCATCCAACTGTATGATTCCCATCCACAAAGGATGAATGAAAAATGAATACTATTCAGAACAGCTACATCTGGTTATGGGGCCTCCTGGGAAGTATAATTAATATACCCAGTAAGACACCACTGAAGAAAACGTTTGCCCCTTTTGCGAGCAGGTAGTGATTGCAAATACCTTTTCAGTTAAGGATAAGAGACCATATCCATATCTGCCTCTGAGTGCTCGAACACTATCTGGCTTTAACATGCTCAAGTTCTGTGGTACTGCCACAGTCTCTGTCAGTTCATGTGTATCAATCCTGCTGTGTCTGGAGGAATCGGTTTTTCTGGAGTCATCTACCACCTGTCCCTTTTATAGTGTTTCTACCTCCTCTTCTTTATCAACCCCTGAGCCTTGAGATGAGAAGTTTAATGAATACATTCTATTTAGGGCTGAGTGTCCCAAGATCTCTCACTAATGCATATTGTCCAGTCGTGAATTTATATGTTAGTTCCCCACTACTGCAAGAAAAGGACTCTCTGATGATGGCTGAGTGAGGCAATGGTCTGTGGACATAGCTGAATGTTATTAGGGATAATTCCATTGCCATGTTTGGACTAGGCTTCAGTCTCACCCACAGCTTTGCAATCCATCTCCTCTAATCTCATTAGAGGATAATAAAGTGGCATCTTAAGAACAAGAGGAAAGCCCAATTATTAATGCCACTTCTGGACGGGGAGCTACATTTCCAGTAGAATTACAACATTGCTGCTAGCTCAAACAAGATGGAGGTAGCAGGAATCAAAATCAAAATATCTGCTCTGATCCTGCAGACTGGGGGTCTAGTATATCTTAAAAACTGTTACTCACTGGATATAGCTGAATTTTAAAATACTTGTTACAAACACTGAATACAACTCCCAGAATCACATATGCTTCTGTGCATGCGCACACGCACGTGCGCGTGCACACACACACACACACACACACACACACACTATTTTGTAAAAATTTTATGGTATATTCTCATTCTGTATGCTATAATTTTATAAACAATATTTTATACAGTTATATTGTGAAAATTCCCTCTCCACAATACTCCATCTTTCATTTTTAATGACAACCCATTTTGATTACCTTTCTTCATTCCTCTAGACCAGTGGTTCTCAACATTCTTAATGCTGTGACCCTTTAATTCAGTTCCTCTTGTGGTAACTCCCAACCATAAAATTATTTTTGTAGCTACTTCATAACTGTAATTGTGCTACTATTATAAATTATAATATAAATATCTGTGTTTTCCATTGGCCATAGGTGACCCCTGTGAAAGAGCCATTCAACCCCACACAGGTATCACAACGCAGCATGTGAATCACTGTTCTAGGGGTTTGTTTCTTTAGTTTTTAGATTCCATGCATATAATGACAACATACCATAACTATCTTTCTGGGTCTGGCTTATTTCACTTTACTTATTTCCTCAAAGTTCACCCATGTCAAACAGCAAAGAGGATATATGAGCAACAGCTATGGGGGAGGAGTTTCTTGTTCTATGTGTAAAATTCAAAGCAATGTGACTAGAAACAGACAAGAATTCCTGTCTGGTGAGGAGACAGATACCAAACAAGCAAACATATAAGCATAGTCTCTTTAGATATTACTAATTAAGAAGAAAAGAATGAAAAATGGGACAAGGCAGTGACTCATCAATATAGAAGGGTACAGACATAGTGTAGTCAGAGACACACATGAGTATGGAATGTGATCACATTACAAAGATTTGAAACCAGTGAAACACCTGGATGAGAGTATTGCTGAAAATAGAAAGTTCAAAGTTCTTGGTATCTGTGTGTTCTTGTAGTTAATATGATTGAAAAACAGAGGACAGGGTTCTATGGGTCTATATCTGCAGCCAGGAGATGGAGCTGATCCTCAGTCTTCTGTGCACCTTCCCTGCCACAGAAAAGCTTGCCCCTAGGGAGTGCTCTGACACCTGGAACTCAGGGGAGATCTCCATTTCCTCTCTGGTGTCTCTCTAAGGCAGGTCCACTCAGGAGAGCACAGGCCACAGAAGCAGCAAAGCTTCTGGGACATAGTCCTATGGGTCTACATCTGCAGCCAGAAGGAGGGACCGTTCTGCCGCCCTTTGTGCACTGGTCTTGCCAGGAGAGAGCTGGTCTCTCAGGAGTGCTGACAGAGTTTTACAGACTCACAGGAGGAACAAGCTCCAGCCAGAGACAGCAAGAACATCTAACACCAGAGATTACCAAATGGTGAAAGGCAAACACAAGAATCTTACCAACATAAACCAAGATTACTTGGCATCATCAGAACCCTGTACTCCCCCCACAACCAGTCCTGGATAACTTAACACACTGGAAAAGCAAGACTCAGATTTAAAATCATATCTCATGATGCTGGCAGAGGATTTTAAGGACATTAATAACTCCCATAAAGAAGTACAGGAGAACACAACTAAACAGGGAGAAGTCCTTAAAGAGTAAACACAAAAATCCCTTAAAGGATTACAGGAGAACACAGACAAATAGGTACAAGCCCTTAGAGAAGAAACACAAAATACTCTTAAAGAATTACAGGAAAGCACAACCAAATAGGTGAAGGAATTGAACAAAACCACCCAGAATCTAAAAATGGAAGTAGAAACAGTAAAAGAATCACAAAGGGATACAACTCTAGAGATAGAAATCCTAGGAAAGAAATCAGGAGCCATAGATACAAGCATCACCAACAGAATACAAAGAAGGAAGAGAGAATCTCAGGTGCAGAAGATTCCATAGAAAAGATGGCCTCAACAGTCAAAGAAAATGCAAAATGCAAAAAGATCCTAACTCAAAACATCCAGGAAATCCAGGACACAATGAGAAAACCAAACCTATGGAAAATAGGTATAGTTAAGAATGAAGATTTTCAACTTAAAGCATCATTAAATATCCTCAACAAAATTATAGAAGAAAACTTCACTAACCTAAAGAAAGAGATGTCCATAAACATACAAGAAGCCTACAGAACTGCAAATAGATTGGATCAGAAAAGAAATTCTGCCTGTCACATATTAAAATACCAAATGCACTAAACAAAGATAGAATATTAAAAGCAGTAAGGGAAAAATTCAAGTAATATTTAAAGGCAGACCTATTAGAATTATACCTGACTTCTCAGCAGAGACTATGAAAGCCAGAAGATCCTGGACAGATGTCATACAGACCCTAAGAGAACACAAATGCTAGCCCAGGCTACTATACCCAGCAAAACTCTCAATTACCATAGATGGAGAAACCAAAATATACCATGACAAAACCAAATTCACACAATATCTTTCTACTATGAATCCAACCCATCAAGGAATAATAAAGGCAAAACTCTAACACAAGGAGGGAAACTATGTCCTACAAAAAGCAAGAAAGTAATCTTTCAACAAACCTAAGAGAGCCACACGAACAGAATCCCAGCTTAAACAGCAATGAGTTTTCGATAAAATCTCTTAATATCAATGGCCTCAATTCCCCAATAAAAAGACATAGACCAACAGACTGGCTAGTGAACAGGAAGCAACCTTTGTTGCATATAGGAAAACCACCTCAGAGAAAAGAGAGACACTAACTCAGAGTAGACGGCTGGAAAGCAACTTTCCAAGCAAATGGTCCCATGAAACAAGCTGGAGTAGCCATTCTAATATTGAATAGAATTGACTTTCAACCTAAAGTTTTTAAAAAAGACAAGGAGGGACACCTCATACCCTTCAAAGGTAAAATCTACAAAGATGAACTCTCAATTCTGAACATCTATGCTCCAAATGCAAGGGCATCCACATTCATTAAAGAAACTTTAGTAAAGCTCAAAGAACACATTGTACCTCACACAATAATATTGGGAGACTTCAATACCCCACTCTCGTCAAAGGACAGATCCTGGAAACAGAAACTAAACAGAGACACAGTGAAACTAAGAAAAGTCATGAAACAAATGCATTTAACAGATATCTATAGAACATTTCATCCCAAACAAAAGGATACACCTTCTTCTCAGCACCTCATGGTACCTTCTCTAAAACTGACCAAATAATTGGTCATAAAACAGGCCTCAAAAATAATGAAATAATCCCATGCTTCCTATCATATCACCAGGGACTAAAGCTGATCTTCAATAAGAACATAAATAATAGAAAGCCCACATACATGTGGAAGCTGAACAACAATCTACTCAATGATAACTTGGTCAAGGACAAAATATAGAAACTAAGGACTCTTTAGAGTACAAAGAAAATGAAGCCACAATATACCCAAACTTATGGGACACAATAAAAGCAGTCCTAATAAGAAAACTCATAGCTCTGAGTGCCTCCAAAAAGAAACTGGAGTAAGCATACACTAGCCGCTTGACAGCATACATAAAAGCTCTAGAACAAAAGGTAGCAAATTCCCCCAAGAGGAGTAGATGGCAGGAAGTAATCAAACTGAGGGCTGAAATCAACCAAGTGGAAACAAAAAGAACTATTCAAAGAATCAACCAAACCAGGAGCTGGTTCTTTGAGAAAACCAACATGATAGATAAACCCTTAGCCGGACTAACTGGAGAGCACAGGGATAGTATCCTAATTAACAAAGTCAGAAATGAAAAGGAGACATAACAACAGAATCTGAGGAAATCCAAAAAAAAAAAAAAAAAATCATCAGATCCTACCACAAAAAGCCTATACTCAACAAAACTGGAAAATCTCAATGAAATGGACAATTTTCTAGACAGATACCAGAGTTAAATCAAGACCAGATTAACAATCTAAATAGCCCCATATCCCCTAAAGAAATAGGAACCATCATTAATAGTCTCCTAACTCAAAAAAATCCCATGACCATATGGGTTTAGTAAAGAGGTCTATCAGATCTTCAAAGAAAACCTAATTTCAATACTCTTCAAACTATTGCACAAAATGGAAACAGAAGGCACTCTACCCAATTAGCTCTATAAAACCACAATTACTCTGATACCTAAACCACACAAAGATCCAACAAAGAAAGAGAACTTCAGCCTAATTTCCCTTATGAATATCAACACAAAAATACTCAATAAAATCCTCACAAACCTAATCCAAGAACACATCAAAACGATCATCCATCATGATCAAGTAGGCTTCATCCAGTGATGCAGGGATGGTTCAATATACAGAAATCCATCAACATCATCTACTTTATAAACAAACTCAAAGACAAAAACCACATTATCATCTCAATAGATGCTGAGAAAGGATTTGACAAAATCCAACACCAACACCGGTTCATGATAAAAGTATTGGAAAGATCAGGAATTAAGGCCCATACCTAAGCATAATAAAAGCAATATACAGCAAAAAAGTAGCCAACATCAAACTAAATGGAGAGAAACTTGAAGCAATCCCACTAAAATCAGGGACTAGTTAAGGCTACCCACTCTCTCCCTACCTACTCAATATAGTACTTGAAGTCCTAGCCAGAGCAATTAGACAACAAAGGAAGATCAAAGGGATACAAATTGGAAAGGTAAAAGTCAAAATATCACATTTTGCAGAAGATATGCTAATATATAAGTGATCCCGAAAATTCCACCAGAGAACTCCTAAACCTGATAAACAGCTTCAGTGTTGTAGCTGGATTAAAAATTAACTCAAACAAATCAGTGGCCTTCCTCTACAGGAAGGACAGACAGGACGAGAAAGAAATTAGGGAAACAACACCCTTTACAATAGTCACAAATAATATAAAATACCTTGCTGTGACTCTATCTAAGGTAGTGAAAGATCTGTATGATAAGAACCTCAAGTCTCTGAAGAAAAAATCATCGAAGAAGATATCAGAAGGTGGAAAGACCTCCCATGTTCATGCATTGGCAGGAATAATATACTCAAAATGTCTATCTTCCCAAAAGCAATCTCCAGATTCAATGCAATCCCCACCAAAATTCCAACTTAATTCTTCATAGAGTTAAAAAGGGTGATTTTCAAATTCATCTGGAATAACAAAAAACCTAGGATAGCTATATGTCAAAATCAATCCTTAAAGGCACTTATAATGAAATAATACTGAACCAGAGTACACAGATCCATACACCAGACTAACATGGGGACAGGTTTTGAGTGTACATGCTATGGGAATGCCAAGGTTCCAGGAGGCTAAGTTCCTATGAAACTCTGCCTTTGGACTGCTTCCAGGTTTCTAAACCTATCAAGCTGACTTCACTGCAGTGGATGTAGCACAGTGAGAGACAGGTAGATCAATGGGATGGAATTGAAGATCCAGAAATGAACCCACACACATAGGGTCACTTGATCTTTGAGAAAGGAGCTAAAACCATCCAGTGACAAAAAGAGACAGCGTTTTCAACAAATGGTGCTGGCTCAACTCGCGGTTAGCATGTAGAAGAAAACAAATCGATCCATTCTTATATACTTGTAAAAAGCTCAAGTATACGTGGATCAAAGAACTCCACATAAACCAGAGACACTGAAACTTATAGAGGAGAATGTGGGGGAAAGCCTCAAACATATGGGCACAGGGGAAGAATTACTGAACAGAAAACCAATGGCTTGTGCATAAGGTCAAGAAATGGGACCTCATAAATTTGCAAAACTTCTGTAAGGCAAAGGATACTATCAATGAGACAAAAAGCCAACCAACAGATTGTGAAAAATCTTTACCAATCCTAAATACAATAGGGGGCTAATATCCAATATAAACAAAGAACTCAAGAAGTTAAACTCCAGAAAAACAAATAACCCTATTAAAAAATGGGGTACAATGCTAAACAAATTCTCAGCTGAGAAATACCAAATGGCCAAGAAGCACCTAAAAAATATTCAACATCCTTAATCATCAGGGAAATGCAAATCAAAACAGGCCTGAGGTTCCACCTCACACCAGTCAGAATAGCTAATATCAAAAACTCAGGTAACAGCAGATGCTGCTAAGGATGTGAAGAAAGAGGGTGGGGAATTGGGCTATGAGCAGACTGGCTGGTCTCCAGTTGAGCTGAGGTCTGAACCCCGAAGGGTGTCACCTACATGACAAGGTAGGCATTCCGTCATGCTCCTGGAACTCTTGCCCCTGCCTAAGTTACTGCCGCCACAGCCCCCAGAAGAGAAGCATGGCTAGAAGTCTCTTAGGCAATGGCCCAAGCTTCTGACCTTCAGGCTAAACTCCTCCCCAGTTACCTAGCAACAGTAAAGCCCATAAAAAGGCTGTTCAGCCCCTGCTTGCTCTCTTCTCACTCTCTTACCTCTTACCCCTCACTCTCACCCCCTCTCTCCTCTCTCCTCTATCCCTCTTACTCTGTCTCTCTCTGTCTCTCTCTGTGTCTCTGTCTCTTTCTCTCTCTCTCTCTCTCTCTCTCTCTCTCTCTCTCTCTCTCTCTCTCTCTCACACACACACACACACACACACACACACACACCTTCTCTCTTTCCCCCTGCCTTTCTATAATAAAGCTCTAAAACCATAAACAGTCTCTGCTTATCAAGGCTGTGCTCACTCTCGCCAGTGTTGGGAACTTCTCTTCCCTCATCCCTCTCTCCCATAACCCCAGTGGCTTTAGCAAAGTAGCTCCAGTGCTCCCAGGTAGGGCTGCCCCATTGCCACCCCCTGAAGAGTGGGTCAGAGGCATAGATGCCTACCCAGGGATGAGTGGAAGGTAGATAGCAGCCATCCCATGCCTGACTGACCAGAGAATAGGTGGAACTCTAGCAGGGTGTGGGTCTTCCACTTCCCCCTCTTCCCCAGGGCCCACTTTTTAGTTCCCAACAGAAGAGGAGCACTCTGCCATTGCTGTTGGGATTGCAAGCTGGTATAACCACTCTGGAGAGCAGTTTGGTGGTCCTCAGAAAATTGAACACAGTACTACCGAATGATTGAGCAATACCACTCCTGGGTGTATACCCAGAAGATGCTCCAACATGTCATAAGGACACATGTTCCACTATGTTCATAGTGGCCTTATTTATAATAGCCAGAAGCTGGAAAGAACCCAGATGTCCCTCAACAGAGGAATGGACATAGAAAATGTGGTACATTTACACAATGTAGTACNATGCAGCTATTAAAAACAATGAATTTAGGAAATTCTTAGGCAAATGGATGGATCTGGAAGATATCATTCTAAGTGAGGTAACCCAGTCACAAAAGTATATACATGATATGCACTAACTGGTACATGGATATTAGCTCAGAAGCTCAGGATACCGAAGGTACAATTTGCAAAACACATGAAACTCAAGAAGAAGGAAGACTAAAGTGTGGATACTTCAATCCTCCTTAGAAGGGGGAACAAAATACCCATGGGAGGAGTTACAACAACAAAGTTTGGAGCAAAGTCTGAAGGAATGAACAACCAGAGACTGCCTCACCTGGGGATCCATCCCATAAACAACCATCAAACCTAGACACTACCTCAGATGCCAACAAGAGCTTGATGACAGGAGCCTGATATAGCTGTCTCCTGAGAGGCTCTGCCAGTGCCTGACAAATAAAAAAGTGGATCTGACAGCCATCCATTGGATGGAGCACAGGGTCCCTAATAAAGAGCTAGAGAAAATACTCAAGGAGCTGAAGGGTTTTGCAGCCCCATAGGAGGAACAACAATATGAACTAACCAGTACCCTGAAAGCTCCCCGGGACTAAACCACCAATCAAAGAAAACACATGATGGGACCCATGGCTCCAGCTGCATATGTAGCTGAGGATGGCATAGTCAGTTATCAATGGGAGAAGAGGCCCTTGGACCTGTGAAGGTTCTATGCCCAAGTATAGGGGAATGCCAGGGCCAGGAACTGGGAGTGGGTGGGTTGGGGAACAGGGGGAGTGGAGAGTGGATAGGGGATTTTTAGAGGGGAAACTAGGAAAGGGGAAAACATTTGAAATGTAAAGAAAATATCTAATAAAAAAATTTAAAAAAAAGAAAAACAGAGACTGAGAAAAAAGAAAAATATATAATAAGAGGGAAATCATAGTCTAGGGATTAGAACTGTGTCTTATTTCCTATCTTCAGAACTTGGAACTTTTGTAAATAAGGCGTGTTAATACATATATGGATAGGTGGATGAAAGGATGGCTGGGTGAGTAGATCCATGGATAGGTAGGTAAATACATGAATGGGTAAGGAGGTGGATGGATGGATAAGTAGATGGATAAATGGATGTGTGGGTAGATAGGTAGATGAATGAATAGACAAATGGGTAGAAATATGGGTGGGTGAATAGATAATGGATGAGTGTATAAGTCGGTAGATAGATGGTGGATGAATGAGTGGGTGGATGGTAAATGAATGTATGTATGCATAGATGGATGAATGGGTAGAAGAGTGTATAAATGAATGGGTAGATTTATGGAGGGATGCATACTTGTATGAATTAGGTAGAGGCAAGCATATCACAAGTTTGAGGATAGCTTGAGCTACACAAAAGAGTCTCTTTCAAAAAACAATTTAGGTTCCTCATAATGTCTTTTGTGGGTTTATAAGAAGAGGAAGAAATACTTATGCTAGCAAGCTTGACACTGTAACCTACTATGATGCTCTGTTCCATGTTAGAATACATCAAAGTGTCCCTCACCAGATGGCAGAGCTGTGCCCTGGGTGTTCTCTGTATTTGGAATTATGAGGCACAAAAATTCCAAAATTAATTAATTAACTAATTAATTAATTTCTATCTACTTATCTATTTATTAACTCATTCATTCACTCACTCTTAGAGACTGTGTCTCACTATGTGGTCCTAGGTAGCCTGGAACTTGTTGGAACCAGGCTGACCTCATACTTTCCGAGATCCTTTGCCTCCTGGGTGCTGAGGTTAAAGTTATATGTCACTACACCTGTCATAACCTTCTATTCTTTATAAATGACTCTGTATCAGATATGTAGCTACAGCAACAACAACAAAAAAAACAGACTAAGACAGTTGTATCTTCAGCTTTTTTATTCTTTTATTTAAACATTGCTTTGTTTTTCAGAGTCTTTATGAATGGATGAACACACATACAAACACACACACACATACACACCACCAAGATAGTCAAGATAGTGAGCCACTCTATTTACATGTGGCCTTATGAAAATACTTTAGAAGACAAAGTCAAATAACTGTGATAAAAATAGTCCATTTTCTCTCACAGTATGATTTTCTTTTTCTCCCTCCCTTCCCACACACTTCTCTGACTTGCACTCTTACTTGTGCTCTCCGTCTCTCTGTGTGTCTCTGTCTCTGTCTCTCTCTGTGTGTGTGTGTGTGTGTGTGTGTGTGTGTGTGTGTATGTATGTATGTATGTATGTATGTGTGTGAAGTTGGTATGCCCTTTTAGTTATTTTATATTTTATTCGGTTTTTATATCTCTACCTATCTTCCAACATTTATTCTACCCTAATCACTTCCTTTCCCCAACACTAGATAGGAGAGAAAGAAATTTAGTGGGAAAAGAAGGCCTAGATCTTTTTTAGCCAACTAAATAGACTACTTTCTGCTAATTAGCGATATCTTATTTCTTGGGTTCTGTCCAATCTTTATAGTGAGGATATCTCCAACTTCTTTTCATTCTTTGCTCATGAACACTTGACAAATAGTAACCAGGAAGAGCAGTGGGGACCAGTCACCACCTTCTTCCTCCTCCTCCTTATTCTCTTCCTCCTCCTCCTCCTCCTCCTCTTCTACCTCCTAATCCCCCTCCTCCTCCTCCTCCTCCTCCTCCTCCTCCTCCTCATTCTTCTTCTTCTTCTCCAGAATTCCCCCTAGAATATGAGGCAATCATAACTAAAGACTGTGACCAAACTGAAGCATTCCCATATCCCACACCTGAGATTAACAAAAACATATTCACATGACATAACTTAATTTTGTTTTTTTTTAAGAAAATAATTCTCCTCTCTCTCTCTCTCTCTCTCTCTCTCTCTCTCTCTCTCTCTCTCTCTCTNTCTCTCTCTCTCTCTCTCTCTCTCTCTCTCTTTTACTCTCTCTCTTCCTCTCCATCTCCTTCTCCCTCTCTCCCTCTCTCTTTCCCTACTCTGTTTCTTTCTATAGTTTCTATTCATCACTAAAACTTTGAACTTTTATAACTGTTCATACTCTCAACTCTATGTCTTGAACTCATTGCCCTTGCCATACTGTTCTTGAGCTTATAGTAAGATTTGAAACACTCTGCACTGTTAGTGGAAGTCTAAATTAGTTCAGCCACTGTAGAAATCCATATCATTGTTCCTAAAAACAAAAATAGAATTCCACATGACTCCACTATACCATTCCCGTGAAGAAATTCATTACAAACAGGGATGACTTGATTGACCTAAGAACTCCAAGACCACATATTCCAGAAATACTTTCATATCAATGATTATTACACTACTGTTCATGATAACTAAATCTGAAATAAGCTTATTTAATAATAGAGGAATTGATGAAGAGAATATGGTTTAGATACACAGTAAAGGTTCTGGGTTTTTTTTTCAGGCATAATGAAATTGTTTTGTTTTGCAAAAAAATGAATGTAGCTGGAAAAGTCATATTGAGAAAATTAAGCTATTCTCAAAAAAACAAATAATATTTTCTTTCATGTGTGGAACCCAGATTTTACATAAATATATAAAATCAAATATGTTATATGACATAAAAGTAGAATCAAAAATGTTTAGAGCAATGCTTCTCAGCCTGTAAGTCATAATCTCCTTAAGGATTGCATGGTGTCACCTAAGACCACCAGAAAACACAAATATTTACATTGGAGTACATAACAGTAGCAAAATTATAGTTATGAAATAGTAACAAAAATAAAAGTATGGTTGGTGATAACCACAAGAAGAACTGAATTAAAGGGTCCCAGCATTAAGAACATTGAGAACCACTGGTCTAGAGGAATGAAGAAAGGTAATCAAAATGGGTTGTCATTAAAAATGAGAGATGGAGTGTTGTGGAGAGGGAATTTTCACAATGCACAGTGCAAAACTGTATGAAAATATTGTTATATAAACAATAACATACACAACAAGAATATGCCATAAAATTTTTACACAATTTTGTGTGTGTGTGTGTGTGTGTGTGTGTGTGTGTGTGTGTGTGTGTGTCTGTGTGGTTCTGGGCTTTGAAGTCAGCATTTGTAGCATGCATTTCAACATTCAGCTGCACCCAATAGGTAATAGATTTTAAAATATATCACACCCACAGCCAACATGATCTGAGCAGTCATTCTGGCTCTGACCCCTTCTATCTTCAGCTCACTTCAGGTATGGGATACAGACTATGGAGCCTTGTTTCTGATTCTTATGCCTGAGCTTGGCAACCAGCCTCACACATCCACAGGTACCTGTCTTCTTAGGAATCCAGGAAAGCTAGAGCAACGTTCTAACAGCCAATACTAGCCTGGGAACAGGCAAGGGAATCCTTCTGAGCCCTGCCCAGCCTTGAGGGATTAAAGCAATTTGCACATTTGATATCACTGGAACTCAGCCACCTGGATGCCCTACCCTGGGAAAGGAGTGTCTATGGGCCCCCAGTGAGGAAGCTGGACCAGGGTCAAAAAAAAGGCTCCTGCATCTTACTGATATGGTGAATGGCAGGCTTACAGCAGGACCCCCCTGGTGGCCGGCAATGGCTGCTGGCCTTGCTGGTGTTGAGGTCCCTACTATCCACAGGTAAGGGTCTCCTGGTGTTTCTGCCCTTGGGGAAGGAGAACTCAGGTTCGTTCTCTTGAAGCCACAACTGTCAACCTTACTGAATCTCTATTTTCAGCCTGTGCCACCACCTGCCTGAGACTTCCTTATATGCTCAAACATCTCATCTGCGGGAGACCACATTTCTTTCTCTTTTATTTTCTCACTACCTTATGTTCCACACTTATTTATCTACTTGTTGTTGTATCTCTTTTAAGTTATAAGCTGCATGAAAAAAGGGTTTCAGTTTTGTCTACAGTAAGCCTTCTGTAAATATTTTTCTTATGGAGATAGGAGTGAAAAGCATGGTGGTTGAAGACTAACCTTTGGGGGTTTAATTGCAGCACTGGCTTTTAGTGACTACAATGCCCTAAATTACTGACTTGGTCACTCAAGGCCTCTGTGTTCCCCGTTTGTAAAGTATATATAATATTCATAGGGTAAAAGGGGAAAGTTCAATGGAATTGAGATCATGGTTAGCAATTTATTATAATCATTAATGTATATTCATTGTTCAAATTAATGGGATATATATATATATCCCATTATTTTATATATATATATCATGTTTTGATCATATTTACTTTCCCTCCTACCTCCTATCTCTATGCCCTTAGTCCCTACCCATAGATAGGCTTCCCCTGAGAGAGTTTTTAGTCCTATTCACTCACAGAAGAATCATCCATGTGGGAAGAGACAGAAGTTGGAAGAGGAGATGTTACATACAGATGCCTGGGCCCTATTTACTGATTCTATGTTTCCCAGGAGATAGCCTTGAACAAATCTTTCATCCATCTCTGCTTCAGTATCCCCACCATTAAAATGGGCTTGCTGTATACAGAGGAGCGAAGTTCTATCAATAATGTGCTTGCCACATAAATATAAGGACCTGAATTTTATCCTCAGCAACCACACAAAAATCTGGGCTTGGTGGTACATACTTATAATCCCAGTGCTAGGAAGGCAGAAAAGAAGAATCTCTGTGACTCACTGACCATAATGTCTAGTTAGTCAGAGAACTCCATGTCCTAGACAAAGCCTGTCTCAAAAAAAAAAAAAAAAAAAAAAAAGGTGAGTGACACCTTAATAATGGCACTCTTTGTTGTCTGGCTTCCATACACATAATACAAATAGAATTATGGTAGGGGAGGGTAGGAGTAACTCAGTGATAGGGCAGTTCTCTAGTAAGCAATCAATCTTGAACCCTGTAATCAATCAATCAATTAATAATCCTAAACTCAAGGTATCTCACTACTGAATGTAAAGGTAAAATAATAGCAGAATCTCAATGAGATATTTATCTGTACACATAGGAATGCTATCCACCACTGTTGAAATCCAGAACCATCCAACTAGCATCTTCCTTCCTTCCTTCCTTCCTTCTTTCCTTCCTTCCTTCCTTCCTTCCTTCCTTCCTTCCTTCCTTCCTTCCTTCTTTCCTTCCTTCCTTCCTTCCTTCCCTCCTTCCTTCCTCTCTCTTTCTTTCTTTTCTCCTTCCTTCCTTCCTTTCTCCCTCTTTCCTATCCTCCTCCCTTCTGACATTCCTTCCTTCATTTCTCTTCCTTCCTTCCTTCCTTCCTTTCTTTCTTTCTTTCTTTCTTTCTTTCTTTCTTTCTTTCTTTCTTTCTTTCTTTCTTTCTTTCTTTCTTATGTCCTTCGTTCTCTTCCTCCTTCCTTGATTTCTTCCTTCCTTTATTTCCTTTATCCTCTCTTCCTGTCTTTTTTTTTGTTCATTCTTTCAAAAATTCTGAGTATCAAGGTAAATGAGTAAACTTTTGTAGAAGGAATTGAAAATATTTCCCAGACATTGTGACCTGAAAATTTTCATTGCTACATATTAAGTGATTCCTCAGCAATTTAATGAAAGTATGACAGCAATAAAATAAAGAAACACCAAGATTAACATCTGGCTGCATTTAGCCTTGTGTCACTGGCTGCATTTCATAGGACAGAAACATGACAAGAGTGATAAAATGATAAATTCATTATGGTAGGTGAAAATGTTATTTTCAACTACTATGCTTAAAATCTGCGCTCAACACATCTCTATTTCTGAAGCCTAAAATCTAAAAAGTCCAAACTAAACTTATGCTTCTACATAACAGTGTTTTTCTTCCCTCTCATTTTCTTTATTTTTGTCATATGTATTTATAAATATATAAATAAAACCTGGTAAGTCCACTTAGTGTCGCTCATATGTACATGAGTATAAGGTTGACCCTTGCTTTTGAGAACCTCTCATAAGGATCACCCTTGGAGAAGGTTGAGTCTCATTCTGTCAGCTGTCATTGAGTGTAGCTCTTCTTCTAGTAATGCGGCCTTGGAAAACACCCCCATCTACATTGGCATAACAACTAGAGTCATAATCTTCCTAATCTTTTTAGACAATGATAATGTTGAAAATTTATAGGTGCAGCTTTTCTCTCTTATATTAAAAGCCCAATCTAGCCACAAACATTCTGGTCCTCTGGATCTTATGATCTTTCCATTCTACCTTACCAATTTTCTCTGAGCCTTCCAAGTAAGAGTTGTGTTGGAGATATATTAATTGGGACTTGCCAACCCACCTCCACCTGTTCTCTGCATTTTTACCAGTTTTAGATTTCTGTAATGGTCTCCGTCTGATTAAAAAAACTGCTTTGTGTAGGAAGACGCCTACACTTACCTGTTAGTATAAGAATGAACATTAAGAAAGTAGTTAAATTATTAAATAAAAAGTAGTTAGCCTGAAGGAATAACCATCCAGAGACTGTCCCACTTGGGGATCCACTCCATAAACAACCACCAAACTCAGTCACTAGGCAGATGCCAACAAGAGCCTACTAACAGGAGCCTGATATAGCTGTCTCCTGCAAGGCTCTGCCAGTGCCTGGNAAATACAGAAGTGGATGCTCACAGTCATCCTTTAGACAGAGCACAAGGTCCCCAATAAAGGAGCCAGAGAAATATCCAGGAGCTGACAGGGACTGAAGCCCCATAGAAGGAACATCAATATGAACTAACCAGTACCCCCCAGAGCTCCCTGGAACTATACCACTAATCAAAGAAAACACATGGTGGAACTTGTGGCTCTAGCTATATATGTAGCAGTGGATGGTCTAGTTGATCATCAATGCGAGGAGAGGCCCTTGGTCCTATGAAGGCTCTATGACCCAATATAGGGGAATGCCAGGACCAGGGATGGGAGTGGGTTGGTTGGGGAGCAGGGGGAGTGTGGAGGAGATGGGAGATTTTCAGAGGGGAAACTAGGGGATAACATTTGAAATGTAAATAAAGAAAATATATAAAAATAATAAAAAAAGAATGTCCAAAAAAGAAGATAAAAGAAAACAAAGTAGTTAGATTATGCTGGTCCACCAACAACTTGAAGAGAAAAAAAGAATGTAGTTAGAAATTATACCAGTTAAGGAAGTGACATTAGTATCATCTAGATGCCATGGCCTAGCCATGGAATAGATAGTTGACTAGGGTCACAATACCAGGCACAGATTTCCTTTTATCGATTGAGCCTTAAGTCCAGTTGTACAGATGTCAGTTACCCCAACAATATAAATGCTACTATTGTCTGATTAGGAGTATCTTGCAGGGCTGATAATTGTGGCTACACGTCACCACTTGTTAGAACTATTAATTGATTTTCTCACTTGGCATACACATATCAGTACTAGTAGATCTTGTCCTCATGGAAAAGACTTCACGTCAGTTCGATTTTGATTCATCCAATAACTGTGTATTTACTGTATTGTATCTTCAACAATAGGCATGTATCTTTACATTCTGGGAATTAACCAAGAGTACAATATTAGGATGTATGTTTTGGAAGTTTCTTGTACTCTTCTGACCAATAGCTATCATGGCTAGTACTGGGGGTTTTGTTAGACTGTGGTTCTTGAGAGAAGCATTATCATCCCAAGTAGCATAAAATTATGTATGTATGTAATTATATTATGTTTTATATATTTACATTTAATTATATAATATAAAATTTTAAGTAAACATAACATAATAATCCCTATGACTTTTTCAAGTAGCTTTAGTATTACCTATCTCTCCTCCTCTCCTCTCTCCTATCTCTCTCTCTCTCTCTCTCTCTCTCTCTCTCTCTTTCTCTCTCTTCTCCCCTCTCTCTCTCTCTCTCTCTCTCTCTCTCTCTCTCTCTCTCTCTCTCTCTCTCTCTCTCTCTCTCTCTCTCTCTCTCTTTTTTTTTTTTTTTTTTTTTTTTTGTTTTGCTTTTCGAGACTGGGTTTCTTTGTATAGCCCTGGCTGTCCTGGAACTCACTTTGTAGACCAGGCTGGCCTTGAACTCAGAAATCCACCTGCCTCTGCCTCCCGAGTGCTGGGATTAAGGGCGTGCGCCACCACGCCCCCCCCCTTTTTTTTTTAACAGGGTCTCATTTATACCAGACTGGCTTCAAATTTAGTCTATAATCAAAAATGATTTCTGGTTCTCCAGTTAAGTGTTGAGATTATGGGCATATGCTACCATGCACAGTTTATGCAGCTTTGGGGTTAGAACCAAGGGTATTAACCATGTTTTACAGGCACTCTACCAACTGATCTACATATTCATGCTATACCAGCCACCAAGAGACATTTGGAAGATGAATGGACAGACAATATGTAATAGATACATACAAAGAAATCTCACTTAGTCTTAGAAAGAAAAACAATCAGAACACACAGGAGGACATGAATGAACTTTGATAGGATCTCCAGTGAAAAGGCAGATACACTACCAGATTCTGTTCAGGAGAGGGTTCTAGGATGGTCAGAGACATAGAGACCTATAATTGTTGCTGGGGAGATTAAGGTTTACTGTTTTGGGTTCTTAGTTTTACTAATAAAAAGAATTAAAAAAAACACTCATATGGATGCTTGAAGAACAATTTTACAGAATTTGAAAGAAAAACAATTGTGCAGGAAGAAAGCTGGAAGTCTTCTTGGGTGTCAGAAAGAAGATGGAGAAATCACACTTTTTTAGTTTACAGGTCAGAAAAAAAGGCAAGAGGAGTGCTCAAGGCATGCTTAGTAGTATCCAGCTACAGATTTGAGCTCAGAGGGCATCAAATTATCCCAGAATTGACATGTAGAGTGGATAGCACTTTAGTTTGTGAAAATGAGAAAGTATTGGGATAGGCAGGTATGGCCGTACAATCCTCTGAACACACTTACCACCCCTGTGCCACATAGTTAAAAGTGGTTGACACAGTCAATAGTATACCCTATGCACTTTACCACAATTTTATTTTATATCATTAATTTAGTGTTCGAGACAGGCTTTCATCATATAGCCTAGACTGGCCTCTAACTCAGAAAGATGACTTTTTTTCTTTTTTTCTTTTTCCCAAGACTAGATTTTTAATATAATTCTGATACTAATTAGTTAGTAGGTTTAGGTAAACGCATGGGTAGCATTTTAGGGATGTGAAAGAACAGAATAGCTTCTCCTAAGTGCTTTCATTTTATTATAATTATTATTTTCTTTATTTACATTTCAAATGCTATCCCAAAAGTTCCCTATAACCCCACCACCCCTGCTCCCCTACCCACCCACTCCCACTTCTTGGCCCTGGCCTTCCCCTGTGCTGGGTCATATACAGTTTGCAAGACCAAGAGGCCTCTCTTCCCAATGATGACCTTATTGGCCATCTTCTGCTACATATGCAACTAGAGACACGAGCTCAGGGAGTACTGGTTAGTTCATATTGTTGTTCAACCTACAGGGTTGCATCCCCCTTCAGCTCCATGGGTACTTTCTCAAGCTCCTCCATTGGAGGCACTTTTTTCCATCCAATAGCTGACTGTGAGCAACCACTTCTGTGTTTGCCAGGCACTGGCATAGCCTCATAAGAGTCTGCTATATCAGGGTCCCTTCAGCAGAATCTTGCTGGCATGTGCATTAGTATCTGGTTTTGGTGGGCGATGATGGTATGGATCCCCGGATGGGGTAGTCTCTGGATAGTTCATCCTTTCATCTTAGCTCTAAATTTTGTCTCTGTATCTATATCCTTTCATGGGTATTTTGTTCATTTTTCTAAGGAGGAATGAAGAATCCACACGATGGTCTTCCTTCTTGGTTTTCTTGTGTTTTGCAAAATGTATCTTGGGTATTCTAAGTTTCTGAGCTCATACCTGCTTATCAGTGAGTGCATATCTAGTGACTTCTTTTGTGATTGGGTTACCTCAGTAAGGATGATATCCTTCAGATACATCCATTTGCCCAAGAATTTCATAAATTCATTGTTTTTAAGAGGTGAGTAGTACTCCATTGTGTAAATGTACTACAGTTTCTGTATCCATTCCTCTATTGAGGGACATCTGGGTTCTTTCCAGCTTCTGACTATTATAAATAAGGCTGCTATGAACATAGTGGAGCATATGTCCTTATTACCAGTTGGAAGATCTTCTGGGTATATGCCCAGAAGAGGTATTGCTGGGTCCTCTGGTAGTTATATGTCCAATTTTCTGAGGAACCACC
>NC_034599.1:13983578-14012144 GCF_900095145.1 Mus pahari | reverse complement strand
TCTCCTGCATTTCTTTAATAATGCCCTTCTTAAAGTCCTCTACCAGCATCATGAGGTATGCTTTTAAATCCATTCTTACTTTTCTGGTGTGTTGGGGTATTCAGGACTGACTGAGGTGGGTGTGCTAAGTTCTGATGATGGTGAGTGGTCTTGGTTTCTGTTAGTAGGATTCCTACATTTACCTTTCACCATCGGGAGATCTCTGGAGTTAGTTGTTATAGCTGTCTCTGATTGGAGCTTGTTCCTCCTGTGATTCTGTTAGCCTCTGTCAGCAGTCCTGAGAGTCCAGCTCTCTCCTGAGTCTCAGTGGTCAGATTACTCTCTGCAGGGAAGCTCTCCTCTAGCAAGGAAGGTGCACAGAGGCCTGGCATTCAGATCTGCCTCCTTGCTGAAGATGTAGGCCCAAAACAGGACCTGTCCCAGAAGATGTGTTGCCTCTGCCATTTATTCATTCACCTACACAGACTAGCCACCAAGGGACCCTGGACACAATATGACTCTCTCACCTGCTTTAGGCAGACAGAGCCCTCACAGGTGGCCACCTTTCCTCTGGCGAGGAAGGTGCCCAAATTTCTGAAGCCCAAAACAGGGTCTGTCTAAGAAGTTAGGTTGCTTCTATCTGTCCAAAACTCATCATCATATTTTGTAAAAAAAGATTTAATGAAAGGCATTAAGCAATATTTGGGGCCTTAATTTAGTATACATAACAGGTTGTTGTTGTTGTGCTTGTTCTTGTTCTTGTTCTTGTTGTTGTACACACAGGTGAACCTCCTTGCCATTTTTAAGTTTTAGCGTATACACCCAGAAAACCTTGAGGTCTTACATAATTATGTCATAATTACATACAACCAGCAGGGTGGAATGCCACAGGATACTCAGTGAAGTGCTAATGATCTTGTCTATCTCCTTATTTGAAGGAATGTTAACATGTAATACGTTCAGTTGTAATTATTTAAACAGACACAAAGTTCTGAAAATGGCCATTTTTTACTTAGAAGGAATGCAGTATCACCTTAACAAGAGAAGGCTGAATCCAAATTACATGCATAGTGTTATGTAACAAATTAATTATTTCCTGTGTAAATAGTATAAAACCACTAGGCCTTGCAATCTTCCAGGTAAACATTGCAGAAATTGTAGGACCACTGGTATAACATGCTACATGTGTAGCATGTAAAGTTTCTGCATCATAATCACTATAAAATTTATGTTTACATCATATAACAGAAGTTAGATGAGGAAGCCCTATTACAACTAGGAAGTTGGAGTTATTGCTGAAGAATTTTGGACAGAGGGTTTCTTTTGTCATTTTTAAGTATAAGCAATTTTATTACTTAATTATTTAGCTGACTGTACCATGAGATATGATAAATAATAGTTTCTATTAGAAGTAGTTTACATCTTAGCTGTTTTAAAGTACATAGGCCTTATAACATGACATAAACAATAGAATCCTGTGTTAGAAGTGCTTTACTTTTTTAGCTGTTTTTAAGTATATAATGTCTTTCGGGATTGGGATGGGGGAACTTCTTAGTAATGTAAAACAGGCTATGACTTTTTTATACACAAAGACATCCCAATGTCCTTGGGACTGTAGATCACCAGGTGATCTACATCTCTGTGCCCTGTTTGTGTGTTTCTGCAGATGAGGGCAGACCACTTGAAAAGTCTAACAGGAAATTGGAAAGTAGAAACAAAAGCAAACAGCTGCAGAAAGTAAATAAGCCCCAATAACAAAAAGACCACCCTAGCTCCTGAAACTCAGGAGAGAGTGGCTCAAGACCTAGCAGAAATAGCAGGCAGGCAGGCAGGCAGGCAGTTAGGACCCAGTGCAGATTGTATCTCCAGTTTTCTTTTGGGTTAAGTTTGGGCTCTGGGCCAAGATGGAAACTAGAGCTGAATAGCAGAGATGAGAGGTTAAAATGAGCTGGGTTTTGGGGGTGAGAGGGTGTTCCTCAGATCCTTTGCTGCTTCCTTTAGAAAGTTATTTAGATCAGTAAGAACCTCAAAATTGAAAATTTCAAAACTGCGGCGAGGTATAGTCATTATCAGAGTGCTATGGACAGATTTGAGCAGAGAATTGAGCTCCGTGTGCTGAACTCAGTAAGAAGGAGCTCTTTGAGCTCCCCTTAAAAAATGGTGTAAGTTTGGAGTGACACGCATGACTGGTGGAGTGTGTCTTATCTTGTTACCTGTGGTGAACCTGGATTTTGGGAAAGAAGAAAATGAGCCCAAATGTTAGGAGGGAGCATCCCTATGCTATAAGATCTTGGAGTATTCCAAAGACGGTTAGCATGGTAGATTCTCAATCCTCCAAGAGTTTCGTGATCTGGAGAAGGGATAAGAACCTCACAGGGCTTTGGTGTCTGGTCAGGGAACCTCTGAGTTAGGAAAAGCCTGACAAATTGTTGTGCACTATCGTTTAGGTTTGTAAAGAACTGGAATCTGGAAAAACTGAACTGAACCTATTTCGGTTGACCCCCCTCACCTTCTCCTGATACCCATCTGTCCTCAATGAAAAATATTCCTGACATTTCAGAGACCAACTCTGGAAACCACTGGCCCATAGGGCTTTGGTTCACATAAAGCTGATCTTCTGGCTGAGTTATAAACTGCTAGGCCCAACAGACCCTGTGACCAGCCATGTCTGGGAGGGATTAGTGGGTGTCAGTTTGTGCTAGGTTCAGTCGTACCGTAGGCTGCCAGGAAGTCTTTTATAAAGTCCAGGCCTCCAGTGTCTCGGGGCTCAAGTTTCAGTGGAAGCAGAGACAAATAATAGGGGGTGTACACAAGGCAGGATGATTCCCACAGCACACAAGGCCTAGGGAAGCTTGTTGTGAAAGCAGGCAGAAGAGAAAAAGGGGAGGAGAGGGAAGAAAGAGAAAGAAAAGAGGAGAGAAGATAGCAGAGCATGGGATAAAGACATGAGAAGAAGAAAGGGAAGGGGTAGAGAGACCAGAAGAAACAAAGATATCTATATGAGAGAGAACAGGCAAATGGGGGAGTGGTCAGCTAGAGAGGTAAAGGGAAGAGATGCAGAAAAGGAGCAGAAAGATGGAAGAGACAAGGGCGAATATTCTAAAAGGGAAAGAAAGGTGTTGAGAGATATTCACAGAGACGAAAAAGAGAAAGTGAATAGATCCTGGAGAGAGCAGGGGATATGATGGAATGAGACAGAATGATAGAGAGGGGGAAATCAGGTTAAAGAACAACTTGAAGAGAGTGAGATCTTGAGAGAAACAAATATTAAAAATGGCTGGAGGGAGGGAGTGAAGGAAAGAAATCAAGGAAGGAGAAAACAGAATTCAACTCTATATGGAGTGGGCAAAGAAAACGATGCAGAAAGAACAAAAGGCAGAGGTGGGGAAATGGGGTGAAAGGTAAGGGGAGACCAGGGACTGGGAAATATTGAGGAAGAGACACAGAGGAAAATATACCAAGACAGGAAGGAAGGGTGATGACAAGGCCTGGGAATGCAGTTCAGTGTGGAATCATGATCCTTGTGGCCATTAGACATGAGCCCAGATATTTGTCCCTGAGGAGCCTTTTCCATCTTTTCCCATGAGAAAGGAAGCAGCCCGCTTCGGAATCCCTGACCTGCTTCCTCTCTGTATCATTTTCACTTTCCCAGAAAAGGTAGACTGCTTCTATAGTAGGTATGAGTCCCTAGGTTCAGTATCCAGGCATGAAGGAGTACAGAATAGAAAGTACAGGATAGATAACACAAGAGTGAAGAGAGGAAAGAGACGAAAGGATTTAAGAGTAGAAAAATGAAGGATTCTGTTCTAATAAAGTAACCGCACTATGCCTCAAAGAAACACAAAATGAATGTAACCAAGCAAGATACTTTCTTTTTGTAAAAATGTGTGGACACTACTTTGTAAAACTTGTGTACTAGAATCCAAACCAGCCAAACAAGCAGCACATGTGGCCAAGTGACCTCTGTCTTTTATCCCTAATGCAGGTAGGTGATGTCTCTCTCACCTCATTGGTAGGAACTGTACCTCACAGTCTGAGGAGATGACTCACCTATGTGTAGAGGAAGGGCAGGATAGAGTCAGCTAAGGGTTGGGTAAATATGTACATTATGAAATGGGATAACTTTAGAGATTATTGGCCCTTGTCAGGGTAGCTGCCTTTGGTAAAACCAAATCATTCCTCAGAGAGGACACAGAAGGAGAGAAGAGATGGAAAGAGATCAAGCAAGGTGCCTGTGTTTTTGTGGTTTTTGTTTTGTTTTGTTTTTCACTTTTTTATGAAATTCATTGTCTACCTTATTTGTGCATATCATAAAATATTGCATAACAGTCCTGAAATAGATATTCTTTGGACAGATACCATGTATTGAAACTACATGGTCTCACTGGTTGCATTTCTGTGTTCGTTCCCAGAGTACTTTAAAACTAATGTTTCAGGACTCTAACTCAAATTGTTATTTCTTGAAAAAGCTTCCTCATAAGATCTTAACACACATCTAAGACTAAGAACTTTGCAATGAAATATGGTTTCTAAATAATGGCTCATGGACCCATTCAGGCTTACAAATATGCATTTTAGCTGTTCTATGTCTTCCAAATATATGAATGTCAATACAGGTATGGGATGTAGCTCAATTAGTAGAATACTTGCCCGTATACAGCCTTAAATTATATGCCTAGCATGTCACGAATCAGTGTAATAGCAAATACCTATAATTGTAATACAGGAAGTACAGGCTAGAGAATTAGAAGTTCAAGTTCACCTTGGGCTAGACAGTAAATTTAAAGCCAACCAGGTCTACTTAAAATAGTGTACTAAAAAAGAAGAAAATCCCAGGTACTGTGAGATGACACAGCAGGCAAAAGCACCTGCCACTAACCCTAAGCAACTGAGTTCAATCTCTGAGGCCCACATGCTAGAAGAAGAAAATTAGTGCACTAAGCATGCAACACTTCTGACTTTAGAGAGAGAGAGAGAGAGAGAGAGAGAGAGAGAGAGAGAGAGAGAGCATAAATTAAAATGTAACTAAAGGAAATTAAATCCTCCAAGTAAAATTCCAGGTTTCTAATTTAGTTTTTAAGGTTCTAGATATCAGTCTAAGGGCCTTCTTCATGCTAAGCACAATCATATTTAAACAATGGAATATGTCCCTCACTCCTTTTATTTTTTTATAAAGTATTTATTATAGACTGGAACTATAGTTCAGCTGGTAGAGTACCTGCCTAGTATGTATAAAACTCTAGGTCCAATCTCCAATACCAAGTAAATCTGGTGTGGTGGCTCAACCCTCTAGACCTAGAATTGAGGAGGTAGAGGCAGTAGTAATAGGAATTCAAAATCATCCTTAGCTACACAGGTAGTTGTTCATGATTAACTGTACCTCATGAGACTCTATCTCAAAATACAAGACAGCAGGGCTGAATAGATAGCTCTGTAGTTAAGGGCATGTACTACTCTTGCAAAGAATCTGAGTCCATTCCTAGTGGCTCATGTTGGCTTTTACTCTAGTAATGAGGGTTCAGATAACTCTGGCCTGCAGAGTGGCCTGTACTCAAATGCTCATACCCACACTCACACACACATAATTTTGAAATAATGAGAATAAACCTCCTTTTAAAATGTCATAAAGTTCCAACCAGTCTCAGCTCACACAGCACAGTAGTTTTGATATTTGGGGGCAGGAGGGAGTGGCTAGAATAAAATTTAGAGAAAGGAAAAACAGTTATCTACATTTAGTATCTCCAAGTCAAGGGGAAATAAGAAAGACTTCAAATCCCTAGAGCACAGGAGGAAATTCAAATAGCCTTTGTATCTGCAAGCTCTACATCAACAGATTCAACAGAAATAAGAAAACGTTATGAAAAAATTAAATACCAATGCAACATTATAAATAATACAGATAACAAACCAATGATTTACAACTTAAGTTTAATCTCTGAGACCCACATGGCAGAGGGAAGGAACTGACTTCAACAAGTTGACCTCACAAATACACTGGCACCACACATTTTCTCTCACACACATAAATTTTTAAAAAGGTTTGTAGAAACAGAAGAGACCAGGGGTATTTCTCTATGATTCAGTATTTGCCTAGCCTGCAAGGAGCCCTGGGTTCTATCCCCAGCTCTGTTTAAAAAAAAAAAAGTCCATAGGTTCTCTTGTGCACAAGCACACACACACACACACACACACACACACACACACACACACACACACACCGCTACAGTCATGTGTAGTTCAGTCATACAATGCTTGCCTGGAATGCACAAGGTGTGGGTGCCATTGCCAGCACTGTAACTGAGTGAATAAATAACAAGTCCAAATGACAACACACTTCAGAAGATTTCATTTTCCTTCCCAATCTCTTAAGCCATATTGTTTTATGATATAATTTTTTCCCACTCAGAAAACTTTACTAGGTTTATTTTAACTTACTTACATGCAAGCAAGTATGCCCCCATTGAAATTTTTACCTTCCATCTTTCCATAATATAAATCCTCCTTCTTTACTCTGCTCTCAGTCTTTATCATGAGTTGTGAATAATGAGAATGAAGCACCTTTTTCTCCATAGGTGTACCTACCAGGTCCCCTCAAAGAAGTCTGTCTTCTCAGCAAAAGGATATCACAACAGAAAACTATAACTGGAGGCAGTGCAAAGATATATCTACATCCCAGTCACTGAGTCTCTAGGGATAAGATAACATTGAGGAAGAGAGAGAAGAAAGATTGGAGGAGTCAGAATGTCAGGAGGTCTGCAGAAATAACTGTATAGACAAGACAGGATTAATGGCAAAATTAATGGACATGTTACTGTGGAAGAAGTGAAAATTTTCAAGATCCTTCCCCTAGACAAAGACCCACAGGTAACTGAGGACTCTAGAAAGAAGAATCATCATTTCCCAGAGATGAGCCCCTTCCTCAGCTACAAAACAAGATTCTCTTCCTGGAAATCCTGGTTTTCAGCGATTGGGGAGATATTCAGTGAGGAAAATATTTGCTGCACAAGTGAGGGGACCATACACAAAAGAGGACATTTGCTCTGAAAGACTAAGGACCGAAGATCAAATCCCCACAGCCCTGAAACCTAGGATTTCCAGAAAGAGGACATGGCTTTGAAGCCTAGGCTCAGCAACTATTTCATGCTGGCCCTGAATTCAAGATCCTACTGCCTTAAACTACCAAGTGATGGGATTCCAAGAGTGTTTCACCACAGTTTGATGGTATCATTTCTTTTTAAAGAAAAAAGTATCACAATTTTAAAAATATTTATTAGCACTGGAAGAGAAAGTAATATTTCAAATAGT
The DNA here is from genome assembly GCF_900095145.1 of Mus pahari. NCBI lineage: Eukaryota > Metazoa > Chordata > Mammalia > Rodentia > Muridae > Mus > Mus pahari. The sequence goes on along the minus strand of NC_034599.1, from coordinate 14,004,860 downwards.
TTATGTGGGGGTAAAAGGATGACTTCTGTGATCTTGTTCTCTCCTTTCATTTTTATGTTGGTTTCAGTAATCAAAATCAGGCCATCCAGCTTATGAAGCAAGAACTTTTGCTCACTGAGCTTCTAGGTGGCTGGAGTGTAATTTTGTGTTTGTGTGTAACTTGTTTGTTGGTTTGTTTGTGTATTACTATTATTGTTAGGGTAGGCACACATAAGGGTAACTTGTGAGGATCATTCTCTCCTTCTACCATGTAGTTCTCAGCGATCAAATTCAGATCATCAGGTTTAACAGCACATACCTTTTCCAGCAGAGGCATTGAACTGGCCAAAATATGGTTTTTATAGCTCTTGTAAAGAGTCCACTACATTACTTCTTGATGAAAATTGTAGTTACTGGTTCATTCATTCGGGAAGCATCAACTGATGATAGTATGGTATAGGGATACTCCATGGTGATTATAAGTGACACAACAGTGGTTAGTGATTATATTAAGCAATGATTTCTAAGCAGTAATTACGTTTAGAAAAGGATTATGCATGTGGCAGCTTGTCTCACTGCTTATTGAATGTTGACATTGTGATGCCTGGTGCTGACAGCCTCTCATTCATGTTCATAGTTAATCCTCTCAATAGTGCCAGGAAATGGATTGTTTCTATTTGTGTTTGTTTCTATTTATGTACTTTTCTGTGTATACATTTGTTGAGCAGAAAAGGCTAACACTGATTAAACAACCTGTTCATTCACATACTGTGTATACACACACACACACACACACACACACAGNTCTCTCTCTCTCTCTCTCTCTCTCTCTCTCTCTCTCTCTCTGTGTGTGTGTGTGTGTGTGTGTGTGTGTGTGTGTGTGGTACTTAACATTGGTAGGTGCACACATGAAGGTCAGAGGAGGACTTTGGGTATCCTGCCCTATCACTCTGCATGTTATTCCCTTGATACACTATCTGTCTACCACTGAACCTTGAGCTAGATTGGCAATCAGTCAACCCCAGTGATCCTATCTTGACCCTTACAGCACAGGGGTTAAAGACATGAAGACAACGAGATGCTTCTTTTTACACAGATATCAAAGATATGAACTTAAGTTTCTCATGTGTGTGAAGCAAACACTCGTACCCACTGAGCAGTGTCCCTTGTCCTGATGATATTTTAAAACACTAAAATGATTTTTTAGAACAAACTAAAGAGAACATTTGAAGCTAGCAAAGGAGAACAGAGAGATTCTGAGAATCAGGAGTAAAGAACTACATAGGTGACCTTTCTACTTCATAAGCATGCACTGAGCACTTCTTCGGAGGACAAACATAGTGGGTAATGGAGATTCAGATAGGATGAGATGGACTCTTCCTTGAAGAATTGGAAACTTAGCAGAAGACAGTAAGGTAGAGGTAGAGAATTTTTGGAATTTGTTGGAAAGATGTTCCAGGCAAAGGGAATAGCAAGGGCATGCTCTCTGAGGCAGAAGTATGTCTGAAACACAAAGAAATTACATTTGCTGAAATACTGTGATCCAAGGAAAAGGACAAGAGGGTAAAGAAAAAGTAATGGCTGCTTGAAGGACATATAAGACACAGAAGCAGAGACACAGAAAGACCTGAAGCTTTCACCCATCACAGTCTCATTCTTGTTTTTCACAAAATCAACTCCAGCAAGCTATAGTCTGAACTTCACCCAGCACACAGGTCAATAAAAAAAATAAATTCATATAGCTCCTGACTCCCTGTCATTCCTGAGGAATGACATTTGAGGTTGTCCCTGAACTCTATGTACAATGCATACATGGTCCTACCACATACTAACACATATTTAAGTGGAAACACATGTACCAATGAGAACACACAAATTAATCCATCCATTATATAACTTGATTGATGCCGAGTATTTTTTCACTAATTTATTTATTCACTTTATATCTAGGTCACAGACACTCCCTTCCTCCTCTTCTTCCAGGCCCATGCTCACAAATGCCTCCCTCCATTTCTCCTAAGAGAAGGGGAAGCCCCCCTTGGGTTTCACCTTGCCCTGAAACATCAAGTTACAGAAGAAATATGGATCATTTCCCACTGAGACCCAAACAGGCAGTCCAACTAATGAAAGGGGATCCAATGGCAGGCAACAGCATCAGAGATAGCCCATGCTCTGAATATTAGAGGACACACATGAAGGCAAAGCTGTAAAACTACTACAAACGTGCAGGGGGCCTACATCCATTCATTCCCTGTGTGTTCTTTAGTTGGTGGTTCAGTCTCTGTGAGCTCCCATGGTCCCAGATTAGTTAACTCTGTATGTAGGTCTTCTTTTGCTGTCTTTTACCACTCTGGCTTGCTCAATCCTATCTCCTGCTCTTTCACATGACTCCCAGAGCGTGATGTTTGGCTGTCGGTCTGTTTCCATCAGGTGCTGGATGAAACCTCTAAGGAATTTATGCTAGGCTCCTATCTGCAAGCATAGCAGAATATCATCAATAGTGTCAGGGCTCCATCACATGGGATGGGTCTCCAGTCAGGTCAGTCATTGGTTGGCCATTCCCTCCATGTCTATCCATCTTTGTCCCTGTATATTTTTTAGACAGGACAATTTTGGGTGGATGGTTTCATGGGTGAGCTGATATCCTCCTACCTCCACTGGAAGTCCTGCCCAGCTACAAGATGTGGTCACTTCAGTCTCCATATTCCCCACTGAAAGGAATCTCAGCTAGGGTCACCTCAGTAAACTCCTGAGAGTCTTCCCCATCCCAGCTCTCTGGCTAGTCCCAAAGATACCCCCCATGAATTTCCATTCTCTCTCCCAGCCCTCTCCCACCCCTTCTCCACCAACACCTGATTTGCAAACATCTTCCCCTCCTCAGATCATCTCCCATCCAATCCCATCTGTCCATCCACTTCCAGTGTTTATTTTATTTCCCCTTCTGAGTGAGATTCAAGCCTCATCCCTCGGGTTTTTCTTATTGTTTAGTTTCTTTGTGTCTGTGGATTGCAGCATGGTTGTCCTGTACTTTATGGCTAATGTCCACTGATAAGTGAGTACATACCATTTGTTTCTTCCTGTGTTTGAGCTACCTCACTCATGATGATATTTTCTAGTGCCAACCATTTGCCTGCAAATTTCATAATGTCTTTGTTTTTAATAGCTAAATAATATTGTATTGTGTAAATGTGCCACATTTTCTTTATCTATTCTTCAGTTGAGGGACATTTAGGTTGTTTCCACTTTCTGGTTATTACTAATAAAGCTAATATGAATGGACCTGAGTAATTGTCCTTACAGTACATTAGGGCATCTTTTGGGTATATGCTCAGGACTGATATACTGGGCTCTTGAGATAGAATTATTCTCAATTTTCTGAGAAACTGAACAACTGATTTCCAAAGTGGTTGCACAAATTTGCACTCCCACCAGCAATGGAGGAGTGTTCCTTTGTTCTGCATCCTAGCCAGCATATGCTACTACTTGAAGTTTTAACCTTAGCCATTCTGACAGATATAAGATGGAATCTCAGAGTTGTTTTGATTTGCATTTTCCTGATAACTAAGGAGGTTGAATTTTTTTTTGTTTGTTTGTTTTAGTGGTTCTTGGCCATTAAAGATTCCTCAGCTGAGAATTCTCTGTTTAGATTCTGGGTGTCTTAAAGTAAGAGATATTGACATAATCAATCACTGCAAGAGTCTTGTAAATCTGATCTTGGTCATTTATTTCTTTGAGAATGATGCAGCTATAAAATAAGTAGTGATATGCTCCAAAGTGACAGACACAGTGTGGGTAGGTCAGTGGTTTGTGTGCAGTCTTTAGCTGGGCTGTGATTTTAAGTGTATGTCACCCTTTGGAACATTCTGGTGGGGAATGAACACTTGACTCAGAATGGCTGTGTGTGGGTGTAAACTGTAGGTCTGGCATGGGTGGGTCAGAACGTGAGTCACTGTGCCACAGATGATTAATATTAATAACATAGGTGTTTGCTCTCTTACATTGTCTTCTTCAGAGATGTTGGCCCCCTGAGTTTCAAGAAAGAGGACAACTTGAGTCCCAGTGACCCTGAACAGCTGAGAGTCATTTTTGCAGAATCTGGGTGTTGGCCTCAGTTTTGACATATTTAGAGTGAATTTTGTTTACTTGAAACCCCACCATACAAAGCACAAGTATACTTATTCCACACCTTATCTTTCCTTCCACCTGATGCTTACAAACACTTCTTTGGTGGGGGGGGGGGGGGTAATGGGCCTGAACATGCAGAAGCTAGATGGCTGATCAGGTAACGGTGCTTATTGCTGAGCCTGATTACCTGAGTATGATAAATAGTACCCACACATTGGACAAATAACATTGTTGGGAACAGAATAAAGGGGGGCCAGGGGACCCCTGGGGAAAAGGGGCAGAAACTGGGCCTAATGTCCAGCCAGAGGTTCCCTGTGCGCTGGGCAGGCAGACAGAGGAGTTGGGGGCTGGCTGCCAGGTGTTTTCCACTCAGCCCTGGGTGGGCATTGCCTCTGACCCACTCGGCGGGTGGGGGGGGGGAACGGGAGTGGGAGAAGGGGCAGCTCCCGACCAGGGACCCCCTAGAGCTACCTTGCTAGCACTCTGGGTTGCAGGAAAGAGGGAATAGGGGAAAAAGTTCCCAACACTGACAAGAGTGCACAGCGAGTCTTGATGGAGCAGAGCAGAGACTCTGTGGCTTAAGAGCTTTATTATAGAAATACAGGGGGAAAGAGAGAAGGTAGAAAGGGAGGGGGGAGAGTAGAAGACAAAGAGAAAGGAGAGAGGAGAGAAGACAAAGAGAAAGGGAAGAGGAAAGAGAAGTGTGAGAAGTGAGAGTACAATGGAGTGAGAGTAAGAGAGCGTAGTGGGGCTGAACACCCCCTTTTTATGGTCTTCACTTTTGCTAGGTAACTGGGGAGAAGTTTAGCCTGAAGGTCAGAAGCTTGGGCCATTGCTTACATGACTACTGACCCTGCTTCTCTTGTGGGGGCTGTGGGAGGTGGTACCTTAGGCAGGGGCCAGAGTTCCAGGAGCATGAGGGAACACCTACTGTGTCATGAGGGTGAATTATGACCTCAGCTCCACTGGAGACCAGCCTGCAATTCCCCACATAATTCCTGAAAGTTGTGTTCTGAGTTCCACATGTGCACAGTGACATGTGAATGTGTGTGTGGGAGAGTGCACAAACACATACATAGACATAAACATATATATATATATATATATATATATATATATATATATATATATATATATATACACACACACACAGAGAGAGAAAGAGAGAAAGAGACACATAGACAGACATGTAGTTTTAAAGTAAAAACGATTATTTCAATGTTTTAAACATCTACTTTTTTGAAGGTCTTTGGATATACCTAATACTCTGAAATGATAACTATTTGACACCTATGTCAATAAAAATGCTGATATAATCCTGAAACATTATAGACACATCTATGGAGTGTGCATTTATAAAGTGATGACCTATTATTAGGTATCTATTAAAACTTTTAAAAATATTTTTAAGGTTTATGAAGCATAGTCAGGAGAGGAGTTGCTAAGCATGCACAGAGTTCCAAGTTCTATACCCAATACCATATAAATCAGATGTATTGATATAAAGCTATAATCCCAGCTCTCTGTAAGTAGAAGTAGGAAGACCAGTAATTAAAGGTATACTCTACTACATAGCAAGTTCGAGGCCAGTTTATGCTACATGACACCCTCTTTCTCACAAAATATTTGTTCAAGATTGTTATAAGGATAAGCATGCTGGCAGAACCCTTCAATCCCAGGGGCATTGGCACACAGCTCTCTGGGAGATTGAAGCCACCCTGTACCATATAGTCAGTTCCAGGCCAGCCAAGGCTACATAGTAAGACTGTCTCCAAAGAAAGATGGTTGTAATTTGAATCTAAAATAGTCACATAGGATAGTGGTTTAAATATTTGGTTCCAGCTGTTAGTACAATTTTGACCACTGTGAAACCTTTCAGAGGTTGGGCCTTGTAAGTTGTATTAGGGTAATGATGGGTCCTTGAGATCGGGCTTGGGTGCAAGCTTTTTTATTCACGGAATCATCTCATCAGCCCTATTAGTTGACTTTTTTATTGCCTTGTATAGTGTGAATGGCTTAACCTTGTGGTGACAGGCTGTGCCCCTAACCCTTAAAAATTCTATTAACAAATAGAACAATACAGATACACTCTCCAAAAGCAGTGGAATGTGGTGCTTTTTGTTGTTTTTCTTTTCTGGATACTTATGTCTTGTCAAAGGACAATTTTTTGGGAGTCAGTCCTATCTTTAAAACTTGATTTTGAGACAGGGTACCACTTGTTGTGCCTTACTCCAAACCTCTCAACGTACCAGTAGTGGAGTTCTTGTAATCCCCTTTTTTTGCTTGGGTTCCAGGGATTGAACTCAAATTGTCAGGATTATGTAGCCATTGCTTTTACCCACTAATCTATCTCACCTGTCCCTTAGTGTTTTGTTATTTTCAATATAGGGTCTCATGTATCTCAGGCCATTTTTAAACTCACTATGAAACAAAGGATGATACTGAATTTTCTGCTCTTCCTGCCTCTAATTCAAGTGATGGTATTATAAGCATGTGCTACCATGTCAGCATGTATGCAATGCTGGGGATAGAACAATGCTTGTATAGTAAGCAAGCATTCTACTACTGATCTACATGTCCAGCCCCTGGGTTTATTGGTATTGTTGTTTTGTTTCCTTTTGTTTGATTTTTTTTTTTTTTGAAGAGAGCTTTTTACTATGGATTCTCGGGTATCATGGCATTCACTATGTATCTGAGGCTAAGTCAGAACTCATGGAACTTACCTTGCCCAGCTTCATGAATGCTGGAATTACAGGTGTACTCAGCCACACCTAGCTTGAGTATTTTTGTTTAAATGAAGGTAAAAGTCATTACAATCAGGAGGTGGTACCAATAGTTAAACAATGGTAGGCAGTGTTGAAAATTGATTAGATTGTGTCCTGAGTACACTGTATTAGTGGTGTCTCTAGACTGTTGCAGTAGAGAAGTATGAGTATAACAACCATGTACATCTGCAAATTCAACCACTGTGTAGTGAAAATATTCATTCCAAAACAAATCATCTCTTCCCCTGACATATACAGATTCTTTCTTGTCCGTATTCCCTGAGGGGGTGGGTAAGTTATTATTTCTCTAGTCTATGGGATGATATATGTGATCAAAGGCAAATAATATGCTGTTTTATATGAGGAACCTAAGCCTCTATAGGGTTTACTGTGTGTAGAACATTCTGGAATCAGTATTTGTGTATACCAAAAGAAGACTGACTATATTGTGCATGGAGAGGGAATTTTTTTGACATTACTAATGTAGAATTTCAGCTACAAATGTGGTTATTAAATGTTGTTCTTCCATGTTATATTCTTAATTTCCTTTTTTAGTTTTGATTGTATGTGTATCCATAATCATGTTTGTGACATGAGAATGGCTACCCATGGAGGCCACAAGAATATGTAATATCCCATAAAGCAGGATTTGCAGGCAACTGTGAGCCACCAGACATGGGGTACTGGGAACTGAACTCAGTACTCAGTACTCAGTACTCAGGTACTAGGGACTGGGACTGGGAACTGAACTCAGGTACTCAGAAGGAGCAGCAAGTACTTTTAACCACTGAGCCATCTTTTAACTCCATAGACCCCCACTTAAAAGATAAACAATAACAACAACAACAATATCCCTGATGCTTACCAGAATAGTGCAACATGGAAAAAAAGAAGTTAAAACTACAAAATTTAGAGCTGATAAAATTGCTTTTGTAGATAAAGGTGTACTGTCGAAAGACAGATGAAGTGAGTTTGATCCTTAGGTCTTATATGATGGAGGAAGACAAGTATTCAAAGTTATCCTGTGACTTTTACATAGGTTCCATGACATGTACGCATACACAAGCGCGCGCACACACACACACACATACACATACTAAATAACAAATACACAAATTAATAAAAAAAATTTTAAATTACAGAATTAAAACAAGGGAACAAACCAGGCTACCAGACAAGCCCAAAGCTTGTTATTCTTGAAACTTTTCCTGAAGCAGTTATGATAAGAAAAACAAGGACAGGCTCACCCCTTTTCGTTAGTCTCAGGAAACTCAGCTCACATCCCAAAGCATTGGAGCAAAACAAACTTACTTCTGTAAAAGGATGCAACATTGTAACTGATTCAAATGAGCAAAGGGAACTGCCAGTCCCATGACATTTTTATACCACCCCCAACAGCCCCAAAGGAGTACACTGTTCTTCTAGCTGGACAGTCAGAATTGAAACTTACATTCTTAAGTGAACTGAAAAACAACAACAGCTTAAAGGAAACACAATTGTAATTTTAAAGAATAGGATGAAACTCATACTTTGGCAGCAGACAGATGTTGTCAAGTCTGTTGAGAATCCACAACACAGAGAGCTAACAATAATTCTCTACCATTATCTGGGAAGAGGAAACTCAAGACAAAGGAGATGGAGACTCTAGATGACTCTTGCAGACTTTTGAAGCATCTAATATTTTTGAGGTAAATATTACTTTGAAAGAAAAAAAATAGCACATTTCTCTAAGGTTATGAATAGGGAACAAAGAAGGCAGAACATAATGACTTATCAATAACAAAGTAAATTTCAACATCACCTGTGCCCAAAACCTTGTGCCCAGGAGCAAAAATAGAATGTAATTGCAGCTGGGAACTTCCTGCATCTCAGCTTGCTGAGGAAACAATGCCCCACCATGAAACCATGAGCTTCCCCATTTCTCAACTATGTGCCTAAGATATTAATCTTTGTGTGCCTTTATGTGTCCCATCCCTGTGGTTTTCTTGGTATGTAGGGTGGTATTGCCTTACGTGAGGAACTATGCTTTGTAAATGTTTAATTTTAAAAGCCTTTCTCTCATTCACATTCACAGCATGGCAACGTCCACTGAGGCCATTAATACTCCAGGAACAGGGCTGTGTGTGTGTGTGTGTGTGTGTGTGTGTGTGTGTGTGTGTGTGTGTGTGTGTGTGTGTTAACAAGTTCCATGTAATGAGTAGGAGATGCAACTCAGTTAGCAGAGGACTTGAGTAGCATGCATGGTCCAGTCCCCAGCACCATATACAAGTTATGGTGGCTTACATCTGTGATCTGTGTTTGGGAGGTATAGGTAGGGCCAGCTGAATTTCTTCCTTCCTTCCTTCCTTCCTTCCTTCCTTCCTTCCTTCCTTCCTTCCTTCCTTCCTTCCTTCCTTCCTTCCTTTCTCTCTTTCTAACTGTATTTTCCAACTTTATTTTGTTAATTATTTAAATCCCTTCTTTTATAGGCATAATGTATTTAATAAAAGACTTTCATGTCTCTCTCTATTACCCACTTCACCAACTTAACATAAGACACACAGAGAATGTAGCTGTAGCTAGCCCTGCTTCCGAGGGTTGGAGGTACAGGAAATACAATGGGAATACAGTGCAGCACTGCTGGAAAAAAGCAGTTCATTCTTCAAAGGCTATAAGATAGTTAATTCTAGAGCCATGGATGACAGACCCTGCCCAGGAGCACAAATACAATATTATATTGTGGGAGTGGTTACATGCGATTTCTGTTAGTTACAGAATTATAGTATTTTAAAAATATTTTTACAGGATGAAGCTTAAGACAGATACAATTGTGGGTCCTTTTGTGTTTCCCATGTTTCAGATGAAAAGGAAAATGATGTTCTATTATTTTTATTATTATTATTATTATTATTATTATTATTATTATTATTATCATTATCATTGTTATTTTTAAATTATAAATGCCCAGGATAAGTAAATCCATTTTGATTAGAGCCTTGGGCCTTATGCCCAGTTCCAAAGTACAATATCCAGAATTATGTACATGCTCATGCTTTGCTTTACGTTAAAGCATTACCTCTGGAAGACATTTAAGTTACTACGTTGAGTTATTTGATGGTTCTTGGAATAATTTCCGCTTTGAAAAATCCATTTCAGCTTTCTTAATTCGGAGAACATCTGCTTATTCTTCATAACTAAAGTTCAAGGAATTTCTTGATTCCCTCCAGTTTGTATAACCACTGTGTCTTACATATGATGTTTCCTTGTCTAAATAATGGTCCTCGCAACCAGAGTGAACCACTTGAAGACAGGTACTACTCACAATTGAATTTCTCAGAAAGAAAAAAAAGAAGGGAGGTAACAGAAAAATAGGGACAATTACACTCATGTTAAAGATTCTACAAGGCCAAATGACTGAAGATCAAGGGAACGAAGAGTTGAAATGTAGACCAATGCTAATTTGTTTAGGACTATTTTTTAATTCCTCCAAAATTCATCCATTATCTACATCTGTATCTAACCTAACTCCATTGGGACTATCAAAATCTAACAGTGTGTTCTTGGCAAACCATTAGCTTCCACTAATCCAAAAGCTAACAATGCGATCAGACAACATCTGGAAACTACAGCAGAGTTTCCCCGACTTGCTGTAACCACATATCTGTGTGTCATCCTGTAAAAATGTTTTAGTAATACTGTAATTCTGCAACTGATGAGCTGAATTTCAAGAGCATCCTATGATACTTAGCATGTTTGAAGCCAGATTGTGCTGTGTGAAATCTTTTCACAGAAAAAAAGAAAAGGAAAGGAAAGGTGAAGAGAGGAAAGGCAAAGGAGGGAGAAGAAAGGATACCTATGATTGGGAGAGGGACAAGAAAAGACCAATGGGAAAGATTTTTATCACAATGAATTTTCCTTCACAGCCCCAATATCTGTGAGCCCCTCCATTACACACACACACCACCACCACCAGCACCAGCACCATCAGCACCACCAGCACCACCACCACCACCACCACCACCATCACCACCATCACCACCATCACCACCACCAGAAGCACAACCATGTGTTGAACCTACCTTTTGCAAGATGTATGGTTATTTGCCTGCCTGAGAAATTATTCTTGCTGATATTGATCAGTTATTACATATACTCTGTACATAGTTGTGTGTCCTTTGACCTGGGGTCTATTCTGTCAGCCTGAATATGCCAAGACTTATCTAAGATGCTGACAGTTTCATGGGAATATTTGTATATATGCTTCTCAACACAGAATGTATATATATCTCCAATTTATGTCATCATGCACTGTAAATATTCCAAGTGAAGATGCACTTAATATGGTTGAGTTAGGTGAGTAGGGACAAGAAAAGATATTTAAGAGGCTTCAAAGTTAACAAAAAAGATTTTAGAGAGATGGCCCACTAGATGAAGTGCTTGCTGTATAAGCACAAGGACTTGAGTTCAGATCCTCACCACTCATGAAAAAGCTAAACATTGTGATTTACGTATATAATCCTCTCACTGGGGACTGGAACATCCCTAAGGCTTCTTGGACAGCCTCCCTAACCAAATCAGTGATTTTTAGGTTATCTGAGAGAACATTTCTCAAAATTAGAAAGAAAGAAAGAAAGAAAGAAAGAAAGAAAGAAAGAAAGAAAGAAAGAAAGAAAGAAAGAAAGAAAGAAAGAAAGAAAGAAAGTGATTGAGGAAGACACTCAATATTGACTTCTTTACTTTCACACATACACATGCTTGTGTGCATGTACTTACATGTATAGATGCATGAAGCACACATAAAGATTAACATATGAAGGAAGCCAATCAAAGAGACGAACTGAAAACCCTTCCACATCAAGGCTAATTTGTACTGTAGCATGCATAAAGAAAATTCATGCTCTGTGACTGAATGAAAATCTGCGATACTGGAATGTAAAAGTACTAACCATTTGTACAGAGTTGTACAGGCATAAGAGCCTAGAACTCTGTCTGAGCCCTCCAGATCTGGATGTCTACCTGTAGTACACTGAGCCTCTCTGATGTCATTGCTTACCAACATTGTTCAATATTAATTCTTTCTTTCTTTAACAGCAGTAGGGATAGGGCAAAGAAACAGCTTCATTCTGTCACCCTCAGGAGACTGGGGAGTACTTTTAGAAACTTTGATGCAAGACAGATTGGGATTTGAAGCTTCCTTGCAGGAAAATCCCAAGATGAGCCAGTATGGAAGAGTCAGTGATTTTTAATTCTCTCTGATAAGGTAAAAATCAGGGGCCAATGGGGTTGCACCAGGATTTAGGGTATACACATTTTAAAGTAAGTTTCTAGTAAGATTCATAGGTAATTGCAGCTTACACTTGAGAAGCAATAAATGTCTTAAGCAGCTGTTAATAGTTCTAAAATTCTTGCTTCTGAGCTGGTGAAAGGCTTCAACTATGTTTCAAGGGGAGACTTTCCTCTTTTCTGGTGTCTCCATACTTTTGGTGTTTCTTTTTTCTTCCTTATCATGATCCTGGGTCTCACTGAGAACTATAGTTTCTAGCCAGGATCCAAGATCTTGAAAAGAAATCATTGAAGTGGTTTATGTTACCCTAACCTCACATCTCCTCTTGTCCTGTGCCTCAAGCTGCCTGAAAACAAAAGATTTCTCCCTTCGTATGGAAAAGTATTTTCATAAGATATTTTACAGAATAAAGTGTTCCTCCCTCTCTGCTGGGAAAGGGTTTCTTGCGAAATAACCAAATAAATATTGCCCTGAACCTGGTGTGATATGATAACAGACTTTTGACTTTAAAAAGTGTCTTGTTTTGGCACTAGGAGTCATTCTGAGAATCTTGGTCTAAAAGATGCACTAATTCTTAATTGGCTTAATAACTGTAATGATGTGTAATTTTTTTCTTGAGTTATTTCAATCATGCTGAACATTGCTAGCCTAGGAGATGACTGTCATTTAAATTGCAATTTTTAATGAATATATATTACTTTTGCAGTGATGCTGAATCCAAACCATGTGACTTGAGCCATTATAAGTTCATCACCAGTAACTCCCTGGCTCTTACTACCTACCTGTGACACTCTGGTATATAGGCTACCCAAGACACAGTTATCATTTCTGTGAAGTATCTGAGTAATATTGTCTTTACTAATTGGTTATGAAAATTACTAACTTCATAAGATTTATCATATGTATATACACATTATATATACATATAGGGGTACAAATATCTTACAAGTTAGATGAATTTAAAATTTTAATGCTCTGTGTTGCGTGTGTGTGTGTGTGTGTGTGTGTGTGTATGTGTGTGTATGACTGATGAGATAATTCACTGTCACAGTATAAAAGGACTTGCTATCCAACCTGATGAGCTAACAATGTCAATCCTTGGAACCCTCATGAGAAAAGACAGGAACTGACACAAAAGTTGTCCTCTGACTGTGCGTGTATGTATGTGTGCGTGTGTGTGTGTGTGTGTGTGTGTGAGAGAGAGAGAGAGAGAGAGAGAGAGAGAGAGAGAGAGAGAATATAAAGAGTGTATAATAAATATATTGCAAAAATAGAGAGAGATATTACAAATATATATATATGTATATGTTACAAAAGGGCTCACTCAAACTTTAAGGTCTTAGTGAACCTCAATTATGCTAAAAAAATTATCGAAGAAAAAACAAGTGGGAGAGAGAAGAAAAAGAAAGTATGTTCCACCTTAGAGTAACTCCCTTAGGCAATGGTTCTTATATGCCAATTCCATTTCTCATGTTACGTTGGCTTATGGCTGTGTTTACACAGCCCTTTCATTCACTTCTAACACATCTTGGAGAAAGAAAAACAAACAGCAGGCTTTCCAAGACTGTCATTTCTTACTTTCCCTTCACTCTCAGTTCCTCAGTTAAGTTTCGTCTTGTATTTTCTCTTTCCATGTTGCAAGAACCATACATAGGCATTCACATCTTATCAATGAAAATAGCCTTTATAGGCACTCTGATAGGTGCCATCAATAATACAGAGTAAATGAAATAGACCATGCAATTCAATGTAAATTTTATGTGAAAAATCAAGACTCAAAGGAGCAGGAAAACCTGTGTTGTTGTATGTACTTGACTCTCTCTGACCCTCCCCGTGTGTGTGTGTGTGTGTGTGTGTGTGTGTGTGTGTGTGTGTGAGTGTGAGTGTGTGTGATGTATTATGAGTATGTGTGGATGGGTACTGGGTGCATGGTGTACATATTTGTGAGAAGACAAGACAAGTCGTCAACATCGTCTCTTTTGAGACAGTCTCATCCCTGAACCTGGAGCTGAAGGATTCACCTTAACTGGCTGACCACTCAACCCCAGAAATCCTCCTGTTTCCCCTTCCCCAACACTGGGATTATAGCCAAGTACAGTTGGACCTGGCTTTTACATTGGTTATGGGGATCACCCTCAGGTTCTTTTGCTTACAAAGAAAGCACTTCACCAAGTGAGCCGTCTCTCTACGTCCAACCTAGGAGTTTTTAGGTGAAAGCTGATGAAGATGTGGATATCCTTTTAGAAGTGTGGCTGGCCACAAAATATGACCCCACGGTAATAAAGCAGAAAAACTTTATAATATGTTTCCTACAAATTCTTCTTTGTATCCCTATGTTTTCCGAGATGAAGAGGATCTTTTCAGAATATAAAAAGGATAAAGGAATCTGGAGATAGTTTGATCTCTGTCTTAGGGTTACTATTGCTGCAAAGGAATTCCATGACAAAAAAGAAAGTTGGGAATGAAGGGGTTTATTTTGTTGTCCTTTCCTATCAGTGTTCATCATCCAAGAAAGTTAGGACAGAAACTGAAACAGTCTGTAAACCTGGACGCAGGAGCTGATGTAAAGGCCATTGAGGATTGATGCTTATTGAATTGCTCCTTATAGTTTGCTCAGGTTATTTTCTTATAGAAGCCAGAACCACCAGCTTAGGTTCGACCTCAACCACAATGTGCTGAGCCCTCCTTCATCAATCACCAATTTAAAAATGCTCCACAGGCCTGCCTACAGCCTATTTCTTATGAAGGCATATTCTCAATTGAGGCTCCTTCCTCTCTAATTGCTAATTTGTGTCTTTTTTTTTTTTTTTTTTTTTTTTGGTTTTTTGAGACAGGGTTTCTCTGTATAGCCTTGGCTGTCCTGGAACAACTCACTCCGTAGACCAGGCTGGCCTCGAACTCAGAAATCCTCCTGCCTCTGCCTCCGAAGTGCTTGGATTAAAGGCATGTGCCACCATGCCTGGCTGTGTCCATTTTTATAAAACCAACCAGGATAAATCCCTAGAGTCAATGTGTGATAAGCTCATTCCCCAATACAATAATATTGAGAGGTGGTGGAAACTTTAGTAAATTCTTGTGGGAGGTCCGAGGATCACTGGTGTGTTGTTATTTAAAGTGGGACTCTGAGCAAATCCTCAAGAGTATGAGCCTTGCCTGCTATCAGACCTCTCTGGCTTGCTGTCTGGACATAATCTTCCATAAGATCGATGTTTTTAAACCTACACTGAACTTGTAATCCCATGATATATGCCTATCCCTTTACATTGCTAAACTTCTCAACCTGTGATATACAATTATCTTTCTGTCTTGTGGAAAGTGTATCTTTCCAGATACTTTGATGACTCCTCTTCTACATGATGTATTCTTCCACTTATTTTTTTTTTTTTTGCCTAATTATCTTTCTAACAGCTAATTATCCCAACAGCTGTTTTCTATCACACTTATCTACCCCAGAGGCATCTATCTCAGTTGTTGAAGGCATTCTATCCTTGAACTCCTAGAACTATGACTAAATGACCTCTTTATAAACTACCCTGATGGTTCTTTCATTATTGACTAATACAAAAGTGTTTTGAATAATGCTCTCAGGACATGCTGAAGGAAAGAACAGGTTGAAAATTGAGAAGGATAATCTTGCTACATTTAAAAATATCAAGACACAATAGTCAGTGTTAGTATACCCTGTGTTTCATTAATATAGGAACTAACTATTTTTTTGTGGATTATAGGCTCTGAAATTGATGTGATAAATTGCAGGTAGGGCAATTAATTTCCTGAATATTTAAATGACATATTAGGGATTGTATACCTCCCCCTCACCTAAAATTCAATAGTTGATTCTCAAGTAGATCTATGTTATTGCCAATATTATACAATTCTGCTCTAGATTATTTAAATTTATTTCCTGGATTAGTTGAAGGCTAGGATGTACCAAAGTCGATAGAGTGCTTGCCTAACATTCAGAAAGCCTTATATTCAGCATATAAGCACTCATGCTGATATTCACTGTTAGGCCTGAGGGGAAAAAAAAAGAACATTCCCACAATTGCAGGATTAAGTAAGCTTTACTTCCATGAGCATGAGGGACTGGCCAAATGGATGCTTCACCCTAAATCAGAATTTTAGAGAGCAGCCTCTCACTAGTTTTTGACATCCCTTTTATGGGGAAGGATTAGGGTGGATAGAACAATTATCAAGATAATTGCCTGTTAGCACCTGGGCAGAAGAATGGAGGGACTCCGGGCTGAGGCTTCCTGTGGGGTAGATAAATGTGTTAGAAAACAGCTGTTGGGATATTGGCTCTTAGAAAGGAAGCAAGAAAAACAAGTAGAATTCATCATGTGGAAGGGGAAATATCAAAATATCTGGAAAGACACATTTTCAGGAGGTAAAAGGACAAGAATCCATCACAGGTTCAGGAGTTTCACAAGACAAAGGGTATTATGAGGTTGCAAACTCAGTGTAGATTGAAAAAACATGGTTTGCAGGATATAGTAGGATTAGAAAAAAGAAACCTGTTCTTGTAAAATACGGTGACTAAATAAAAATACATAATAATGTGACTCCTTAACAACAATGTGGCTCCTGTTTTTGTTTTACAAAAACTATAATCCCAGCACTCAGTACTCAGGCAGGAAAATTAGATATTCAAGGTCGTCCTCTGCTAGGCCACTGTGCCTCTACGAAGACATTTGTAGTATCTAAAATTGCTGCTGTTTATAATACCTGGAAAGGAAGGAAGAATGCCACTAACATATAATGGGAATAATCTAATTTCTGCATACTGTTGAAACATCCTGTATACATAAGGAGCCTCTGAGAGCCAAGATTAATTGGTCCAAAAATATCACTACAAAAATTAATATAATCTTTCTGGAAAACATTATAAATATATACAAAGGAATTGAAGTCAGTATGGTGAATAGTTCCTTGCTGTGTTTAATTGTATAAAACTTCGTAACAAAGGCATAAAATAATCCTAAATGCTCACCAACAGATTAATGGAAAATGGAAATGTTGCATACAGACACAATGGGATGCTTTTCAAATAATAAAAAAAAAAAAAAAAAAGGAGGGACCAGAGAGGCTCAGCCAGTAACCGATGTTTTCAGTTAAATAAAATATAATAATTAAAAAATGAAATCCTATTATTTGTATCAAAGCGATAAATGTGAAGGCGATTATATTAAGTGAAATAAGCCAGACAAGGAAAGACAAATCTTACAGAACCTCACTTGTCTGTGGAATCTGAAGGGGATCGATTTTATATATATTTGAGTAGATCAGGGGTTTCCAGTGGTTAGGGCCATCATTTACCACTTGATAAATAATAAAAAGATACGGTTATAGGGAAAAATAAGTTTTAAGAGATCTACTCCACAGCATAACTGTAGCTAGTAGTGATTATATTCTACTATTAATTTTGTTTCTTTGTTTGATAAGATGGCTTTGTATGTAACCTGAGCTCTCCTGCAACTCACTATATAGCCCAGGCTTTCCTGCAATTTTATACTTAGCCTCAAATTCCAAATTATTGGAAAGAAATCAGTGTTCTCCATTGCTCTAGTCCTCTATCTCCATGCTTTGATATAGAAGTCATATTTGAGATGTCAGTCTGGAAGTCACGAGCCCATATTTCAACTTCATTTTTAAAGATATTTTCTTTATTTACATTTCAAATGTTATCCCCTTTCTTCGCTTCTCCTCTGAAACCCCCCTATCCCATCCTCCCTCCCCAGGATTCTATGAGGGTGTTCCCCCACATACCTGTTCTCTCCTGGCAGGAGTTGTGTGTGGAGAGCTGTGTGTGTGGAGAGTTGTGTGTGGAGAGCCTTAGCTCCCAGGTGCCAATGGAGACCACTATTTCAACTTCTTAGGCACTGAAGCTACAGATATCCACTGTAATGGGTCAGTCTGATGCTGCTTGTACCCTATAGCTAAAACTGGTTCCTCAAGTTGTGGTTGCCCCTGATGAGCAGATGCTCATGTACTCAAATGCAGCCATGTGAACTCTCCCTAGTTTAACTGTTAGAGCTTGTGATTGGGCAGTGGAGAGAGTAAGATATGACTGCAGGTTGAGAGGAGATTACAGGTGAGGAGAAAAGAAGATGGACAGAGAGGAGGACGCTGCCATGGACCAGAACCACGAGTCTAGGAGAAACAGCAAGCAACAACAAGCTTTGTAGATTGGGAATAAGTTAGAATAGCCCCAGATCTGTCCAATCTAGGCATTTGACTTATAAATAAAATGTCTAAATTGTGTGTACAGTCTGCCACCATCTCAATAATTACATTGCATATTTTTGAAAGATAAGACTAGATTGTCTTCTTACAATATCAACAGTGGTGTGTGTGTAATATATGTGCATATAGTAATGCACATTGAAATAGACTAAACAATTCTACTATGTAAATGTGCACATATATGCATGTGTTTTTAAACATATATGATATACAACAAAACTATTTTCATTATTCAATTTGACTTTAAATTTTAAATTATTATCAATATTAAAGTATGCTTTGTTTAATGTGTGTGGGTGTTTTGCCTGTATGTGTGTCTGTATACCACATGCATGCTGGTACATGCAAAGGCCAGAAGAGAACTGTAGATCCCCAGGAACTGGAGTTGCAGATGGTTATGAGCTGTCATCCAGTTACTGAGAACCAAACCCAGTTTCTCTGGAAGAACAACCAGTGTTCTAAATCATTAGACATCTCCACAGCCACCCATTTTTATTTTTAATGTATATGTATGTGTGGAAATGTGTGTGTAGTTTATACCTTTGTTTCATATGCACCAAAGGCAGAAGCCAGGAAAGAACACTAGGTTCTATCAATATTTGCTTTATTTCCTTAAGACAAGACCTGGATCAAGGCTTGCCCTAAGCAAACTATACTAATCCTTCTAGCTCTGCCTGCCATGGAGCTGGCATTACAGACTCATGCAATGTCTGTCAGTCCTGGAGTTTTAACTCAGAACCTCATGCTATTTTGCAGCAATTTGTCTTGCCCATTGAGTCATCTATTAAGCCTCTTTATTTGTCAGTTTTAGAAAGCAAATTTAAGAAATAAAACAAGTTCATTTATCTGAATCATCTCTTCAAATCTCAATCCATTTTGCCCCAAGTGTATTACCAAAATTAACTGAGAATCACCTTTACGTTCTTGGTTTTTTTGTTTTGTTTTGTTTTTGTTTTTTTCTTGGTTTTTCGAGACAGGGTTTCTCTGTATAGCCTTGGCTGCCCTGGAACTCACTTTGTAGACCAGGCTGGCCTTGAACTCAGAAACTGCCTGCCTCTGCCTCCCAAGTGCTGGGATCAAAAGCATGCGCCACCACACCTGGCTCACCTTTACATTCTTGGCAGAGATCACTCTATGTGTATCTGAGAGACCAGCCTCAAATACCATTTAATCTTATTAATCTTATTTTTATACTGTATTTTATTCAGGTATTTTATTCAAAAAGTCTTATTTTATGTGTTTGAGTGCTTTGCCTGCCTGTGTATAAGCACAACAATAAATTGCTGAATTTGTTTATCATTTTCAAGGATACTTTGGTAGAATTTGTGTGATTTCTAATGTGCAAAGTATATTGGTATCTGTAAATAGATAATTCATTGGCTATTTGTATCCCTTATTTTCCTTTTCTTGCCTTATTGTTTCAGATAGTACTTTGAGCACAATTTTGAGCAGTAGAGGGGATAGTGGACATCTATGTCAGGCTTTCTTATTGGCCTGGTGCTTGCAAATTGAGATGGATTTGTTGGCAAATGAGCTGCATGTTTTCTCTTGCTACTGACTCCCAAGTCATGCAAGATCCTGGGCATGCATGGCCATGCCTGACTTTTCCCTAAAACTTAGGTCCCTCTGCTTGAATGTCTAGTGCCTTTATCAACTGAGCCATTTCCTCAGTACCTCCACATGCATTTTAACAAACTGTTTCTACTTGGATAAAGGGTAGATATTGCTGTTTTTTCAATACTGGTAAGGAATATCAGAAATACTGAGAAGAATCAGGGCCAATGAAGTATATACCCAGGTCACTCAATAATGGGAGAACTGAATATGATCAATTGTTATTTATACATCTAGAATTGAGGTTGTTTTTTTGTTGTTGTTGGTTTTTTTTTTTTTTTTTTTTGCAATGATGGATATCTGTGATGAAAAGATTGGTTAGGAATTTCCCTCACATGAAATTGATTTGTGTTCAATTTTTTAAAATTTCTGAAGAAAAAATCATGGATCCACTTTTCCTTTTATTTTTTTCTCTGCAGGAGGAATTGCACTGGACTCTGGTACTGTGCAAGGCCCCTTTACAACGACAGGAGTCCTAGAAGACAATTATGTACTGGCGACTCAGCCTCTTATACAGGAACTGTACCATGAGTTGCTTATCTACTCTGAAAGACCACCAAGAAAATACTCACTGCTCCAAGTGGGAAATATGAATGGTTCAGCTATGGATGCCAGAAAGCAGATAATTCAGAAAAAGCTCACCAGAAAGTCAGAATCTAAACCAGACCCATCAGAGTCACCTGAAAAGCCAGTGGTCCCTATGAGGCCCAGGAAGCCAGGTACCAGAGGCCAAGGATGGGATCCAGGAGGTCAGAGACCCC
The DNA here is from genome assembly GCF_900095145.1 of Mus pahari. Lineage (NCBI taxonomy): Eukaryota > Metazoa > Chordata > Mammalia > Rodentia > Muridae > Mus > Mus pahari. The sequence continues at coordinate 13,984,110 of NC_034599.1, read as the reverse complement.
CAGAGCACCCTTTTCCACATAATCAGCCATACTCAGCCTACTCAGGGATAAGGCCCTGGCCAGATTCTCACCCCAGGACAAGACATAGTAAGTTCTTGCTTTTTACTTTTTCAACTAGACCTTACATCTACATTTATTGTATTCTCTTTGGATTTTTTTAAAATTGGTTTTAATCACAAATTTATTTATTATGAAATTTATAATATTAACTATTTAGTGTCTTTTGTTTTCTTTTCTTCCTTTAAAAAAATTTCAGCATTCAAAGTATCAAGTTTCCTTACATCATTTTCATATATGCTTAATTTTTTGTTAACTCTCCCCTCCACTTCTCTCTTTCATCTCACTGCCTCCCCATGTAACCCCCTTTCATTTTGTATAACATGTTTTATTAACTCCCCTACTTTTCTTCCTTAAAACCTCTTTTACCACTTCTCGTATGCCCCTTTCTGTTTTTCTGGCAACTACTAACAATAAATCCTCCACAAACACACACACACACACACACACACACACACACACACACACACACATA
>NC_034599.1:13973689-13983360 GCF_900095145.1 Mus pahari | reverse complement strand
TATATATATATATATATATATATATATATATATATATATATTAGAAGTTGCACATTTGAGAGAGAATATATGGCATTTGTTTTTATGAACCTGGGTGGATCCATTTATATTTTTCTATTTCATATGTCTTCTACAAATTTCATAGTTTTGTGCTGAATAAAATTTCATCATCATGTGTGTACTATTTTATTATCCATTCATCAGTTGTTAGGCATTTAGGCTGATTCTATTTCCTATCTATTGTAAATACAGTAACAGAAACATGGATTATTATTGTATATTAGTAACATAAAATCTGTTTATTGAACATTTTCATACATGTATTCACCCCTCATTACCCTTTTTTTATTAGATATTTTCTTCATTTACATTTCAAATGCTATCCCAAAAGACCCTTATACCCTCCCCTCACCCTGCTCCCCAACCCACCCACTCCCATTCCTGGCTTTGGCATTCGCCTGTACTAGGGCATATAATTTTTGCAAGACCAAGGACCTCTCCTCCCATTGATGGCCTATTAGGCTACATATGCAACGAGAGACACAAGCTCTGGGGGTACTGGTTAATTCATATTGTTGTCCTCCTACAGGGTTGCAGACCCCTTTAGATCCTTGGATACTATCTCTAGCTCCTTCATTGGGGGCCCTGTGTTCCACCCAATAGATGACTATGATCATCCACTTCTGTATTTGCCAGGCACTGGCATATCCTCACAAGGAACAGCTATATTAGTGTCCTGTCAGAAAAGTCTTGCCAGCATATGCAATAGTGTCTGGGTTTGGTGGTTGTTTATGGGATGGAACCCCAGGTAGGGCAGTCTCTGGATAGTCCTTCCTTTCATCTCAGCTCTGAACTTTGTCTCTGTAACTCCTTCCATGGGTATTTTATTTCCCATTCTAAGAAGGAACTAAGTATCCACACTTTGATCTTCCTTCTTCTTGAGTTTCATGTGTTTTGCAAATTGTATCTTGGGTATTCTAAGTTTCTGGGCTAATATCCACTTATCAGTGAGTGCATATCATGTGTGTTCTTTTGTGATTGGGTTACCTCACTGTCTTAGTCAGGGTTTCTATTCCTGTACAACATCATGACCAAGAAGCAAGTTGGGGAGGAAAGGGCTTATTTGGCTTACATTTCCAAACCGCTGTTGATCACCAAAGGATGCAGGACTGGAACTCAAGCAGGTCAGAAAGCAGGAGCTGATGCAGAAGCCATGGAGGGATGTTCTTTACTGGCTTGCTTATCCTGGCTTGCTCAGTCCATTCTCTTATAGAACCCAAGACGACCAGCCCAGAGATGGCAGCACCCACAAGGGGCCCTCCCCCCTTGATCACTAATTGAGAAAATGCCTTACAGCTGGATCTCNTGGAGGCATTTCCCCAACTGAAGCTCCTTTCTCTGTGATAACTCCAGCTGTGTCAAGTTGACACAAAGCTATCCAGTACACTCACTTAGGATGATACCCTCCAGATACATCCATTTGCCTAAGAATTTCATAAATTCACTGTTTTTAATAGCAGAGTAGTACTCCGCTGTGTAAATGTACCACATTTTCTGTATCCATTCCCCTGTTGAGGAACATCTGGGTTCCTTCCAGGTTCTGGCTATTATAAATAAGGCTGCTATGAACATAGTGGAGCATGTGTCCTTATTAAAACCTCATTACCCTTTCATGTATACCTCTTACATATTCTCCTGGTTATTTTTCTCTTTACAAATAATTTGCATCTTAATTTCAACTCTACTTTTTTTTGTAAATCTGTATTTTTCATATGAAAGAAAATATGCAGTATTTGTGTTTCTGTATGTGACTTATTTTATTTAAAAAGAGGACTTCCATTTTCCTACCAAACCTATACAATTACATCAGCCTGATGTTTTGAAGTGGATTAGTGAAAAGTTTCATGATGGGCACACTCTAAGAAATGTACCTTTGGTTTCATTGTGTGACCATTAAAATGCACACTTAGGCACTCCTTGTGGGTATAGATTAATTACTATACATAGCTATTCTTTTTCTTTTGAAATACTGATATGGGAAATTTGGGGGTATTTTTGAGATCAAACTCGGCCTTTACTATTACCTTAGGCAAGCTGTGTGTCAGGACTTAGAGATGGGGATGTTCATGGTCTCAAAAAATGATGGAATCAATAGAATTTATGGACTATAGATGGTGAATTAGAGTTTATTGTAGACTTATAGGTGGGAGTTCAAGAGAAGGAGAAAGGGCAGAGCTCCTATAAGAGATGCAGGTTCCAGGAATTTGGTGACAATCTACTCCTCATCCAGGAGCTTATTATAGGACTCTGGGTAGAAAATGGGTATAGTTGGTCAGGCTGGCAGGTTGAATAATGAGGAAAAATAAGGTGTTCAGTGCATCTCTCAGTATGAGTAACAACTTCTCAAACAGCATCTAGGCAAAGATAAGAGACAAAATAAAATCAGGAACCAGAACTCTTGTCTGGTATTCCTGTCTTCCAGTGAGGACATTCTGGGAACTGCTGCTTTGTAGTCCCTTCTCTATAAGGTCAATTTTTTTTTTTAAAGATTTTATTTATTTATTATATGTAAGTACACTGTAGCTATCTTCAGACACTCCAAAAGAGGGAGTCAGATCTTGTTAGGGATGGTTGCAAGCCACCATGTGGTTGCTGGGATTTGAACTCCAGACCTTTGGAAGAACAGTCGGGTGCTCTTACCCACTGAGCCATCTCACCAACCCCTAAGGTCAATTTTTATTCCTTATTTTTACCAACAAGGTCTCACATGTTGTCTCAAATTTGTTATGGAGCTAAGGACAGGCTTGAACTTTTGATCTACCTGCATCTACTTTCAAAGTATTGGGATTACTACCATTCCCAGTTTGTGGTGTATTAGGTATATAATCCAAGGTCTTGCACATACAATGCAAGCACTCTACAAAATGTGGATCCCATCATAGCTTTACTTAAGATTTATTTTATTTTAAATATTATATGTGTTTGTCTACATCTATGCACATACACATTAGTACAGCTGTCCACAGTGATTATGATATCAGATATCCCTGAAGTTGGATTTCCAGGTGGATGTGAGCTACCTAGTATGGATCCTTAAATCTAATTTTGGATCTTATGCAAGGAGTACACTCTCTTAACTATTGACACATCTCTCTCCAGACTCATGCACGTGGTCTCTCAAGGCAACTGAGAAATGATGTTATGTTAGTCAGGGATCTCCAGAAGAACAGAACTCAGAAAATGGGATTTATTAGAATGGCTGACAGGCAGTTGTCCAGCTAGTCCAACAGTGGTTGTGTACCAATAAAAGGTCCAAGAATCCAATCACTGTATAGTCTTCATGCTGGATGTCTCAGTTGATTGTCTTTAGTTTATGCCAGAATCCACAAGAAGTAGGCTTCAATTCCACTGAAGGAATGGACTTCCTACTGAGATGGAGAGTGTTCTTTCTTTCCCTTTACATAGGATGCAACTGGAAGGTGTGCCCCAGATTAAAGGCAAATCCTACTTCAAAAGATCTGAATTCAAGGTATTCAAGGTATATCTTCTCACCTCAAAAGATCTAAATCAAAAGTTGGTCTTACTCATCCAGAGACTGCCCCACCTGGGGATCCATCCCATATACAGTCACCAAACCTGGACACTATTGTGGATGCCAACAAGTGCTGGCAGACAAAAGCCTATTATAGCTGTCTCCTGAGAGGCTCTCCCAGTGCCTGCAAATATAGAGGTGGATTTTCACAGCCAACCATTAGACTGAGCACAGGGTCCCCAATGGAGGAGTTAAAGAAAGGACCCAAGGAGCTGGAGGGGTTTACAGCCCCATAGGAGAAACAACTATATGAACTAACCAGTACCCCCAGAGCCACCAGGGACTAAACCACCAACAAAAGAGTACACATAGAGGGACTCATGGCTCTAGCTGCATATGTAGCAGAGGATGTCCTTGTCGGTCATCAATGGGAGGAGAGGCCCTTGGTCCTGTGAAGGATCTATGCCCCAATGTAGAGAAATAAGTGGGAGTAGGTAGGTTGGTGAGCAGTGGGACGGTGAGGGTATAGGGGGTTTCAGAGGGGAAATCAGGAAAGGGGATAACATTTGAAATGTAAGTAAAGAAAATACCTAATTAACAAAAATTGAGTCTTACTACTTCAAATTATTTAATTAAGAAAACCCTCACAGATGCACACACCCACTTGGGTTTTAGTTAATTCAGTAGATAGTCAAGTTGACAACCAAGAATAGCCATCAAGGATGTAAACAGAGATAGATGAGGTTGCTGAGTGACATGCTTCATATTGTTCTTGATCTTATTATCTAGTGCAGTCTAATGACCTTAAAATTTCAGTCTCTGTCTCTCTGTTTCTCTCTCTCTCTCTCTCTCTCTCTCTCTCTCTCTCTCTTTCTCTTTCTCTCTCTCTCTCTCTCTCAACTGAGATTACATGTGTGTGTTCACTAAGCTTTTGTTACTGTTATTATTGAAACAAGTATATACTCATAAATAATGTGGCATTGTGGTATATATCTATACTCCATTTGAGATCAGTCTAGGATATATGAAATCCTACATTAAAAAAATAATGAATGAAATAACAAGGGTCAAAATAATGGATCAGAAGATAAAATAAATTACCACACAAGTTTGATGACTTCGTTTGATCCCTAGAGCCCACAGCAGAGAAATAGCTCTCTGACCTTCTCTCTCTCTCTCTCTCTCTCTCTCTCTCTCTCTCTCACACACACACACACACACACACACACATCACAACCACCAAATGGTGATGATGATTAAATTGAGCTGAGGTATGGCTCAGAGGTTAAAGCACTTACATACAAGCATAAGGATCATATATATAACCCCAGATTTCTATGTAAATGCCAGGTAGACATAGCAGCCCACCTGCAATTCCAGCCCTGAAAGGTAGAGTAAGGGAATCCCAAGTGCAAGTTATCCAGCAACATTCACCATGCCCATGAGCAATGTATTTGATTAAGGGAATGTCCCTCAAAGAATAAGGTGAACAAGCAATGAAGAATGATTCTCCACATCAATTTTTGATTTCTACATATATGCTCTTTCTTACATGTGCACTCATGGAAACGTGAACCAGCACTCAGAAAAATGAGAGAAAATAAAATATCTTTAAAATGATAAGTGATATGATATAGAAATTAAGAAACCACCAGCATAGTAGAAAAGTTTTGCAAACTTGATTGCTTTTTCCTTTTCTAATTAAAAAAAATATTCATTTTTGTTTATTCATATAAACAAAAGTAATTTGTTTCAAAAAAATTCCCCTGGAAAAATTAAAAAATTTTCAGGGGAAAAATTCTGAAACAGATCACCAATAGATTGAACTGTAAGATAAAGAATTGACAAATGGGACCTCATAAAATTGCAAAGCTTCTGTAAGACACTGCCAATAAGACAAAAAGGCATCCAACAGATTGGGAAAAGATCTTTACCAATCCTAAATCTGATAGAGGGCTAATATCCAAAATATACAAAGAAGTCAAGAAATTAGACACCAGAGAACCAAATAACCCTATTAAAAATGTGGTACAGAGCTAAACACAGGATTCTCAACTGAGGAATACCAAATGGCTGAGAAGAACCTAAAAAAAATGTTCAACATCCTTAGTCATCAGGGAAATGCAAATCAAAACAGCCCTGAGATTCCAACTCACACCAGTCAGAATGGCTAAGATCAAAAACTCTGGTGACAGCACATGCTGGCAGGGATGTGGAGTAAAAGGAACACTCTGCCATTATTGGTGGGATTACAAGCTTGTACAAACACTCTGGAAATCAGTCTGGCATTTCCTCAGAAAATTGGACATAGTACTACTGGAAGATCCAGCAATACCACTCCTGGGCATATACCCAGAAGATGTTCCAACTGATAATAAGGACACATGCTCCACTATGTTCACAGCAGCCTTATTTAGTAATAGCCAGAAGCTGGAAAGAACCCAGATGTACCTCAACAGAGGAATGAATACAGAAAATGTGACATATTTACACAATCGAGTACTACTCAGCTATTATAAACAATGAATTAGTGAAATTCTTAGACAAACGGATGGATCTGGAAGATATCATCCTAAGTAAGGTAACCCAATCACAAAAGAACCCACATGATATGCACTCACTGATAAGTGGATATTAGCCCAGAGGCTCAGAATACCTAAGATACAATTTGCATAACACATGAAACTCAAGAAGAAGGAAGACTAAAATGTGGATACTTCAATCCTCCTTAGAAGGGGGAACAAAATACCCATGGAAAGATTTACAGAGACAAAGTTTAGAGCTGAGACAGAAGGAATGACCATCCAGAGACTGCCTCACCTGGGGATCCATCCCATAAACAACCATCAAACCCTGACACTATTGTGGATGCCAACAAGAGCTTGCTGACAGGAGCCTGATATAGCTGTCTCTTGAGAGGCTGTGCCAGTGCCTGACAAATACAGAAGTGGATGCTCACAGCTGGATTGAGCACAGGGTCTCCAATGAAGGAGCTAGAGAAATTATCCAAGGAGCTGAACAGGTTTACAGCTCCATAGAAGGAACAACAATATGAACTAACCAGTACCCCCAGAGCTCCCTAGGACTAAACCACCAACCAAAGAAAACACATGGTGGGACTCATGACTCTACCTACATAAGAAGTAGAGGATCGCCTAGTCGGTCATCCATGGGAGGAGAGGCCCTTGGTCTTGTTAAAGTTCTATGCCCCAGTACAGGGGAATACCAGGGCCAGGAAGCAGGAGTGGGTGGGTTGCTGAGCAGGAGGAACGGGGAGGGGATGGGGGTTTTCAGGGGGGAAACCAGGAAAGGGGATAACATTTGAAATGTAAATAAAGAAAATATCTCATTAAAAAAGAAAAAAGAAAATCAGATGAAAGATATCAAGAAAGATACCCTCCAATACACTGCCTCCTGAAACTGAATTACTTCTTCAAAAGAGCAACCCTTGACCTGGGCTTTTCTGGCTTATTTCCACATGAACACTTCCTTGGACATTTCCCAGCTACTTCTGTGGACATTCGGGATTAGCAGACTGTCAAAGTCGTCCCTGAGCTGACAAATACTCACAGGCATGACCAGGAGACATTGAAATGCAGGGTGTGACTGTCAACAGACTCTCTTCACAGCAGGAAAATATTTTCCTGGCATTTGAGCACTGACACAATCTCTACTGGAGCTACAGAAAGCTAAGGCAGACCCCCTGCCCTGTCACACAGCAAGGAACTTGGTATTGGTGCCACAGCTCTAGCAGGATATGCAGTATGAGTTCCTTCTGACCCCCTTTGTTTCCTGGCTCAAATGATAAAGGAAACCTATCAGTTTGCCCCAGCTTCCCTGGATTATTTGCTCCTTTGTTCGGCAAATATTTATCTATGGATCACCTGCTGTATAACAATGCCTATGTGGATACCAAGGACTTGGAGGGAATTATGATGTCAGAACATCTGTTTTTTTAGAGGATTATAATTTAATAGAGAATATAAAAGAAGAGGGCAAGTGCTGTGAGGGGTGCCTGCTATATTCAGGAACACACTACAACACTAGTTATCTGCACAGAACTTAATCAAGGATAAGGGAGTAGAGAATGAGGACTTACCCTGACCTGTGAAACTATTAGCCATTAGTAATTAATATTTGCTAGAAGAGGTGATATCACTTCTTCAATGGTGTATCCCTTGATAACTTGCCCTTACTACCAACTAAATAATCTCCCACACATACTTTGGCAAGAAACTCTAATTAAATTCAATGTACTACTCTGTACCCCTCAGTTCTTCTGCTATAGATTCACCAATCACTACACACACACACACACACACACACACACACACACACACACACACACACACAGTATGTGTTGAAATAAAACCAGTATGATGTTGAAATAGAAGCAAGTGAAGGTCTTTCGTATGATAATCACATTAGTGAAATTTGAAACTGCAGTGGTGATTGCTGAAAAAATTTGAGGCATCAAGCAACTCTATTCCTCATGTTTTTTCCATGTGTGTATGTGTGTGTGGGGTGGGGGATGGTAGTGATGGATATATTATCTTGGGCAGCCCAGGCTGGCCTCAAACTCCCTATGAAGCCAAGGATGGTCTTGAACTCCTGCTTCCACCACCAGAGTGTTAAGACTGCAGTTGTATAGCACTGTACATAGTTTGTGGTTCTGAGGCTAGAACATGGACTTCATGTTAGGCAAGCATTCTACCAAACTGAGTCTCTAGCTCTGTACCTCATTTAGGAATTATCCATAGGTGAAACTGTGGGTTCTAGGCATCCATGACCTGGAGTCAGCTGTCCCCATAGAGTCACTCCAGAAACAACTCTGCTCTTACCTTGTGCTATCTGATTTATCAGAAAGGCCTACAGTTCTGATAGCTTCCCAGGTGGCTTTGTACTTTAATATAACTGTTTTTCTATAGTTAAAAATTTGCTCCAGTAAATCTGCTAAGAAGACCATGCTGTCCTATGATCTAATAATTTTATTATTTTGGACTATAGAAAATATAACCAGGAACTCACAAATTAAACCAGAAAATAAATCAGGATCTCAAAACGTATTTAAACTACAATAATTGTTTCACTACTATTGTCCACAGCTAAGATATGAATCTACCTAACTACCTATAGATGGAAAATGGATAATCTGAAATAGATGTGTGTAGGTACATGCATAAACATACACTGGAGTGTTATTAGACCATAAAAAGAAGAACCTCACCAGCTTTGGTGATATAAACCTGCTATTTCAGCACTCAGGAAGAGACAGGAGATCTCAACTTCAAGCATGTTCGACTATATAGCAAAATGTCTCAGCTGCCCATTACTATCCCTAATATACATACAATGTAAACTAATCCAAAGGCCATGCTTATAATGTAAAGCCTGAAATATAATATGGGTGAACAAAAATGCCATTTTACATAGGCATAGAAAGAATAATATTGTATTATTCTATTTATATGTGATGTACAAAATAAATAATCAGAAGGAAAGAGTAGAATATTGGCTATCAGGGATGAATAGATGGCTCATCAGTTAAGAGTTCTTGCTACTCTTCCACAAGATCTGAGTTTTGCTCACAGCAACCATGTCAAGAGGCTCAAAGCACCTGTAGCTCCAGCTCCAGCAGATCTTATGCCCTCTTCTAGTCTCTCTCTCTCTCTCTCTCTCTCTCTCTCTCTCTCTCTCGCTCACACACACACACACACACACACACACACACACACACACACACACACCAAGTCTCTGAAAAAAGAAATCAAAGAAGATCTCAGAAGATGGAAAGATCTCCCATGCCCATGGATTGGCAGGATCAATATAGTAAAAATGGCTATCTTGCCAAAAGCAATCTACAGATTCAATGCAATCCCCATCAAAATTCCAACTCCATTCTTCAACGAATTAGACAGGGCAATTTGCAAATTCATCTGGAATAACAAAAAACCTAGGATAGCAAAAACTATTCTCAATGATAAAAGAATCTCTAGTGGAATCACCATGCCTGACCTCAAGCTATACTACAGAGCATTGCACTGGTATACTGACAGACAGGTAGACCAATGTAACAGAATTGAAGACCCAGAAATGAATCCACACACCTATGGTCACTTGATCTTTGACAAGGGAGCTA
>NC_034599.1:13969283-13973670 GCF_900095145.1 Mus pahari | reverse complement strand
CCTAGGATAGCAAAAACTATTCTCAATGACAAAAGAATCTCAGGTGGAATCACCATGCCTGACCTCAAGCTATACTACAGAGCAATTGTGATAAAAAACTGCATTGTACTGGTATAGCGACAGACAGGTAGACCAATGTAACAGAATTGAAGACCCACAAATGAACCTTCTGTTTGTCTAGCTAGAATTATTTATCCTTTAGGTCTCTTTCCTTTGGTTTCATTGAGCGTTAAGAACAAACTAATTATTTTCTTTGTATGTTCAACACAGTTCTTACTTCCTGCTTCCCTTGGGATCACTTTTAGATTCCTTAAGAGAGGAACTGTCATTTGCTCACCTGTGGTACATAAAACTCCTAGCAAAAATCTAACTGCTCTAATTCAGTCCTTACCTCTTCCTCCCCTTTTTCACATCACCACAAAGTGCTTTGTTGCTGTGCTCAAGGCATATTATCTTCTTGAGACTGCTGTAACAAGACTTCCCTGGGTAAGTTTTTATCTTTTGAGATCACATTTACACTTGATGAGATGCACAAATATCAAGTGTACTCACACCACATTTGGATGAATGCCTAACATAGCCCAAGCTCCTGTATAGACACAGAACACCAGCATCATCCCAGGGAATCATAGCTATTGACTTCTTTTTCTACCATAGGATGTACATCCATCCCATGTGAGAGAGCCAACCCTTGAGTATTAATGATACTGTGCTATGCTTGTAGACAGGATCCTAGTATAACTGCCTCCTGAGAGGCTTCATCCAGACCTGCAGAGCCAACTCATCTTGGCCTATGGGGCCTTACAGAGAATGGGCCACCAATCAGGGAGCATGCAGGGCTAGACCTAAGCAAGTAGTGCACTTAACATTAGGTCGTCTTTCTAGCCACAGTTTGTTTATCTTTTAAATATTTATTTATTTTTGAACCAGGGACGTTCTATGTTGACAAGGGTAACCTCAAACTCACAGAGATTTTCCTGCTTCTGCCCAGGAGTGCTGATATTAATAGCATGTATCAGCTTGCCTAGGTTTTTAAAAAAATGTTTACTTATGTATTTTGATTATTTTCATCCCTAACTAGCCCCCCTCAATCTTCCTCTGGAACACTTCTGCTTCTTCCTAATACACCTCTCTCCTCCTCCTCCTCCTCCTCCTCCTCCTCCTCCTCTTCCTCCTCCTTTTCGTCTCATTCCCCTCAAAAAATGTGTTTACATAGTTTTTAAAAGTTTCTTTAATTAATGATTTTAGTTGTACATTCATAGGTGTAGGGATATTTGCTGATTCATGGGTCACTTCTCAGTGGCTACATCTCTGAAAAAAAAATGGCTTCTCCTCCCACAGCAACCACTAATTGCCTCATCGCACCCACAGCTATACATATTGTTTCTCCTTGCACATTTTCTATTTGTACAGTCCAGAGTCCACTGCCCAAGAAAGGGTCTTACTCACAATTAAAATGGGTCTTCCCATATTACTGAACATAGTCATGATAATCACACCACAAGCATTCCCTAAGGCCCATCTGCCAGGTGTTTCTATATTCTGTCAAGTTAGCAATTAATGCTACCCATGGCAATCATATATAGTATGTCATATGCTCTAAAATGTATTCAGAATTTAAAGTATATGTGAAGGTCACACATATCTGATCATATCATTAAGCAAGCATCATGTCATTGATGTCATTGACATATAACCCTAGGGACTGTTTCCCCCTTTTCTGGTAAACATAGAATTTATGCACAATAATATACACATCTGAGTGTACAGCATAAGCCACTTACCCCTATACTTCATTAAAAAAAATACAACCATAAGGAATTTTGAAAGAGGGGAAGCAAGTTTTGCTTTTTCCCTGGGAGAAGTAGGCAAAGCTGGGGGAAACACAGCATTCAAAATCATAGCTTTCAAAGGGCAAAGGATGGATACAGGCTCAGATTGGACTTAGACATAGAGACCTGAGCATGTAAGATTTACTTTAGGGGCCCAGAGCTGATCTTGTGTCACAATGCTCCATAGCCAAATACCACCAGGAGCGAGCTGGTCTCCCAGAAGTGCTGACACACCTGTGAGCACAGGTAAGACCACCACTTCTGTTCAATTTCCTCACCCAAGAGTGACCCTTCCAGAGCCATCAGGACACAGGAACCAAGGAACATCCAGAAACAGGAACCTTTTGGTTTCTGCCTGCAACCCGGAGCTGACCCTGTACCACAGCTCTCTATATCCAAATTTCTCTTGGATAGAACTGGTCTCCAAGGAGTATTGACACACAGAGTTGTAGGACAGACAAGTCACAGAGACAGCAAGACCAGTTAACTCTATAGATAATCAGATGGTGAGAGGCAAGGGCAAGAACATAAGCAACAGAAATCAAGACTACATGGTATCATCAAAAATCAGTTCTCCCACCATAGTGAGCCCTGGATACCCCAACACACCAGGAAAGCAATATTCTGATTTAAAATGACATGTCATGATGTTGGTGAAGGACTTTTAAAAGGACAAAAAATAACTCCCTCAAAGAAATGCAGGAGAATACACTTAAAAAGATAGAAGTCCTTAAAGAGGAAACACACACACACACACAAAATTCCCTTAAAGAATTTCAGGAAAAAACAACCAAACAGGTGAAGAAATTGAACAAAACCATCTAGTATCTGAAAATGGAAAGAGAAACAAAGAAATCACAAAGGGAAACAATCCTGGAGATAGAAAATCTAGGAAGGAGATCAGGAGTCATGGAGGCAAGCATCAACAAAAGAACACAAGAGACACAAGAGAGAATCTCAGGTACAGAAGACACCATAGAAAACATGGACACAACAGTCAAAGAAATTGCAAAATGCAAAAAGGTGCTAATCCAAAACTTCCAGGAAATCCAGGACACAATGAAAAGACCAAATGTACAGATAATAGGTATAGAAGGGAGTGAGGATTCCCAACTTAAAGGGCCAGTAAATATCTTCAACAAAATTATACAAGACAATTTGCCTAACCTAAAGAATGAGAAGTCCATAAACACACAAGAAGCCTACAGAATTCCAAATAGATTCGACCAGAAAAGAAATTCCTCCTGTCACATAATAGTCAAAATACTAAATGCACAAAACAGAGAAAGAGTATTAAAAGCAGTAAGGGAAAAACATCAAGTAACATATAAAGGCAGATCTATCAGAATTATACCAGACTTCTCACCAGAGACTTTAAAAGCTAGAAGATCCTGGACAGATGTCATACAGACCCTAAGAGAACACAAATGCCTGCCCAGGCTACTATACCAAGCAAAACTCCATAGATGGAGAAATCAAGATATTCCATGACAAAACCAATTGACACAATATCTTTCCAAAAATCCAGCCCTACAAAGGGTAATAGACAGAAAACACCAACACAAGGAGGGAAATTACACCCTAGAAAAAAAGTAAGAAAGTAATCTTCTTTCAACAAGCCTAAAAGTAGATAGCCACATAAACATAATTCCACCTCTAACAAAAAAATTACTGGAAGCAACAGTCACTATTCCTTAATGCCTCTTAACACCAATGGACTCAATTGTTCAATAAAAAGACATAGACTAACAGATTGATTACATAAACAGGACCAAGGATGTCTACTGTTGCTGCATACAGGAAACACACCTCAGAGTAAATGGCTGGAAAAAAAAATTTCCACGCAAATGGTCCCAAGAAAAAAGCTGAAGTAGCCACTGTAATATTGGATAAAATCAACTTTCAACCAAAAGTCATCAAAAAGATAAGGAAGGACACTTCATACTCATCAAAGGAACAATCTACCAAGAACTCTCAATTCTGAACATCTATACTCCTAATGCAAGGGCACATGCGTTCATAAAAGAAACTTTACTGAAGCTCAAAGCACATATTGTACCATGCACAAACATAATGGGAGGCTTCAACACCCTGCTCTCAGCAATGGACAGATCATGGAAACAGAAACTAAACAGTTAAACTAAGAGAAGTTAGGGGTCAAATGGTTTTAACAGATATCTGTAGAAGATTTCTTCTTAAACAAAAGAATATACCTTATTCCCAGCACCCCATGGTACCTTCTCCAAAATTGATCATATAATCAGTCACAATAGGCCTTAGCTGACACAAGTAGACTGATATAATCCCATGCAACCTATCAGATCACCAGGGACTAAGACTGGACTTCAATAACAACGAAAACAACAGAAAGCCCACATGCACATGGAAGCTGAGCAACGCCCTTCTCAATGATAACCTGGTCAGGGAAGAAATAAAGAAATTAATGATTTTTTTAGAATTTAATAAAAATGAAGGCAAAACATACCCAAACTTATGTGACACAATGAAAACTAAGTGGAAAACTCATAGTTCTGAGTGCCTCCAAAAAGAAACTG
>NC_034599.1:13952596-13968868 GCF_900095145.1 Mus pahari | reverse complement strand
TCTCTCTCTCTCTCTCTCTCTCTCTCTCTCTCTCTCTCTCTCTCATTTTATCAAATATAGCCAAACAGGAGTACAGGAGTCAAACTGAAAAAGTAAACTTGAGTTGAGAATATATCTCCATCAGATTGTCTAGTAAACAAAAGATCGTTGAGTATTTTCTTGACTGGTGATTCACTATTGCAAGTGCCATCCCTGAAGAGCAGGAATAAGAAATCAGTGTGCAGAAGAGAGTAATTCTAGTACTTCAGGACCTCTTCTTCAGTGCCTGCCTCCAAGTTCATATTTGATTTCCTGTCTTGACTATCATTCATAATGTTCTGTAAGATATAAGATGAAATAATCTCTTTCCTCTCCAGAAGAAGAAGAAAAAGAAGAAGACAAGAAAAACGAACAAACCAAAGTAGGACTAAACAGATTTTAAAAGCAGGGAACGTGGGTAAAGGAACAAGCACAAGAAATACATAGATTCTGAGACACTCACATTCACACACAGAAAATTCATAAAAACAAAATTTGAAACCATAATATATAAGCAGAAGATTTGTTAACCAAAAATAAAAATAAACCACACACACACACACACACACACACCAAAAAAAAAAAAAAAAAAAAAAGAAAAAAAAAGCAAGCCATAGACTTCTGAGACTGGGGAGAAGGCAAAGAAGAATTTGTGCTGGGGCAGAGGAGACTGGCTTTGCGTTTCTGAAAGGTCACTGTGTTGCCTGGGTGAAGGGGAACTCAGAGAGGTTAGGGCGTTGGCAAGCAATCAGTGTTGATAAAGTCAGAGCAGAGAGCAGGGTGTGAACTCTGATGAAGTGGCAGGTAGTTAAAGAGTCACTCAAAATGTTCTCAAAGAAAGAAATCCAAACTGACATTTCAGAGGGTATGTCCGTGGAAGCCTGGTTATGGTTCCCCTCAAATATTTACCTTATCCATTAGAGTTACCATTACCATGCTTCAAGGAAATTCGAAGGTTGTCAGCAATTTTTATCCAACAAATATTTTTGGTTGTAATTACTGCTCTTTTGACATTTTGTTATTAGTTTTTAATTTACTGCATATTGAGAAGAGATCACATGTAGTTCATGCTAGTCTCAACACATCACACTGCAAAGAATAATCTTGACCCACATTTCCTCCTGCCTCCACCTCCTCAGAATTGAGATGTCAGGCTTATACCACCCCATCTAACTTATGCAATGCCAGGATGGAACTCATTTTTTACATGCTAGGCAAATATGCTACCAATGAACTATTCCTTCACCCCTTTGTGTGTGTGTGTGTGTGTGTGTGTGTGTGTGTGTGTGTGTGTGCTTTACATTTGGGGTCATTCTTGCACGGGGGCTAGGCTAATCTTCTCTGTGTCATTCCAATATTAATAAATGTGCTACTTGAGCAAGCATCTCTTTTGTTACATTATTTGGTTTATGCTGCCCAGAATTGTCTTAAATTCCTCAATTCTCATGACTCGCAACCCACTGATCAGCTAGGCTTATAGACAAAATTCCACATATCCTGCTTTTTAAAATATTTGGAGTTTGTTGTATGCCACACATGAGGGGTGTAGTATTAGTAAGACAGCCACAGTCCTTGGTCACATTGAGTAGATGGAGACAGTAAAATGGAAAAGGAATGCTAAAATAATGACATTTGAAAAGCTGGTGTGTTACAGAGGATAAATGAAGAAGACTCTGAGATCCCAAGTGGTCAAGAAGGAAGGAAGAGCAATATGCTCTGAGGAGATTTCTTTTCTTTTTCTCTTTCTTTTTATTTTGATGTGGAAGCTTGAGAGATGGAAAGATCTAGGCTTATAGAAAACCAGTCAAAAGGAATAACACATGGAAAGATCTCAAGGTGTTAATGATGTAGAGGGAAAAAATACATGATAGGTAGTAAAAATCAACACTAGGTAAAGATCTTGAGATGTAGAGGGTATACATGCATATGTGTGCAGGCGTAAGTGGAAGCCTGAGGTTAATGCTGGGAGTCATCCTAAATCTCTCAACTTAGTCCTTGAGGAAGTGTCACACAATCTAATCCTAAACCAACTGATGTGCCTAGTCTTTCCACATGATGTCTGGGGTCTAACCTCACAGTTGTTCACAATTAGATAACTTTAAAAGAACTGTCAAAAAGAAAATAAAGGAAAGGGGGAAAAGACCATCCTCTCTGATCTGGGACTATGTGAAAACAAAAATGTTACC
The DNA here is from genome assembly GCF_900095145.1 of Mus pahari. Classification (NCBI taxonomy): domain Eukaryota; kingdom Metazoa; phylum Chordata; class Mammalia; order Rodentia; family Muridae; genus Mus; species Mus pahari. The sequence continues at coordinate 13,966,664 of NC_034599.1, read as the reverse complement.
AGGTTGGGGGACATTAAGGGAGGGAGATTTATAGAAAATTGGCCTTGATGAGCTTTCTGCTTTTAATAGAGGTAAATATAAATATATGGACCACAATCATACACTACCATGCTCAGGTATTTATTTATTTATTTATTTATTTATTTATTTATTTATTTATTTATTAATTATTCTGGTAGATTCTGGAGATCAAATTCAGGTCCCTGTGTGTGAACAGTAAGCACTTTACCATTTGTTTCATCTACTCAGCCTATCATTGGAGGGGGTTTTTTTGTTTGTTTGTTTGTTTTGGTTTTAGTTTAAGATTTTATTTATTATATGAATGTTAGTACACTGTTGCTGTCTTCAGACAACACACCAGAAGAGGACATTTAGCCCCCTTACAGATGGTCACGAACCAACATGTGGTTGTTAGGAATTGAACTCAGAAACTCTAGAAGAGTATTTAGTGCTCTGAACTGCTGAGCCATCTCTGCAGTCCCTCATTGGAGAGATTTAAGGGTGATATTAGATCACAGTTTGGAACAGAGCAAGATGAGAAATAGAATGGTGTGGCATACCCAAGGAGTAAAGTACTGTCAATGCTTAAATGAGGAATGATGTTTAAATAAGCGTTTTATTGAGTTTAAATGAGCATTTAAATGAGTTCAGGGGTGGGATTTCTTGGCCTCTCATTTACTGACATTTTGAGTTGGAAGATTCTCCATCATCAGAGGTTGTACTTTGCATTGTAGGGTAGTACAATGACGCTTGTCTCTATGCACTAAATAATTTTGATGTTTATGTTGTCTCAGTTTGACTACCAGATCTCTCGAGCATTTCTAACTGCCCCTAGGTTCTGAGAGGAGATCAATTTCTTTTACTTGAGAACTAAAGTCTTGGATGATTCCCTTATAACCCTTTTCTTGAGAGTTCTTGTACTTAGACAAACTGGTCTGACTTGCCTACCCTTAAACTTTTTCGGGTTTGTTTTGTTGTTGTTTGCTTTTGTTTTAAGACAAGTTGTTCTATAGTTCAGGCTCCCCTAGAACTCAATATGTAGTTGAGAATGACTTTGAATTTCTGATCTTTCATCACCTTCCAAAACTTAGGATTGTGGATATATACCACCATACCCACTTTATACAGTGCTGGGGTTGAACCCACAGCAGCATACATGCTAGTGAGTACTCTTCTACCCACACTACATCTTCTCTTGCCCTTAAACATTATATGATCACAATTCTGTTATATAATTTCTCTATAAGTTTTGTACAGAACACCTGGAAATTCAGTGAGTCAGTAAATTTTGTGAAGGTTGCAACTGATAGGAAATATTAAATAAATGCCATTTGTTGGGACAGAAATGTAATGTCCATGGCTTTGTCTCCAAGTAACTGCTTCCCTGATTCCTCACATGTAATTAAATGCTCAGTAAACATTATTACAGTCATAATAACGGTTGCTATGGGGATCGGAACACATGATATCCCTAGACTCTCCATCATTCCCTCTTGACTTCTCTGACATTTTGACCCTCGTTCATTCTTTTGTGGAAACTCCCTTCAAAAGACTTCTCAACAGATCCCTCTGAGTTTCTCCAGACTCCACCTCGCCTGTGGCATTTGAAGTGGGGGATGATTCCCTGGCTTTGAAATATCCTTCTTTGCCTGGTTGGGTGACAAAGCTATGAGAAATTTTTCTTCTTTTTTCAATTCTATAACTTGATTTAACACTTAAAACTTAGTTCACATCCATTCAGATTAACAGTAGTTCTGTTTGGTTTTTGTTTTGTTTTTTTTTTTTTAATGTGGTAACAGAGACATAACTTACTAAGGTACAGAGATTGTTTAGTGAATCCTTATTTTCCTTATATTTTCTAGACAAAGCCACATAGATGCTGTATGGAATATGGTTCATTCCACAGATTTTTGAGCCTGTATCAATGTACACATTTGGAATCCCATCTCTTTTCTGGCAAATTTTTGGATATATTTTATGCCGAAGGGAAATACTTCTTGAAACACTCTCCATGGACGTGCTTGATCAAAATACATTGTATATACTTATAAAATTCTTCAATAATAATGAAGTGGAGAGTGATTGAGAACAGCACTGAAATATACTTCTGCTTCCATATGCATGTGTGAGATCCAACATATACTCACAGTATAAACTCTCATGGTTGACACCTATAATCCCAGCGTCTGGAGTGCAAAGTTACTAGAATTGTCATGTGTTTGAATGACTACCTGGACATCCTCAGTGAGGGGGGGCCTGAAGTGTAACACACATAAGATTTACTCTGGCTTCTGGCATGGCTCACTTGAAAAGTGCTTGCCTAGCTTTCATGGGGCCTCAGGCCTACCCCCATGCCCCAGACACAACTGCCTTATAGAAGAGGGTAAATACTAGCTTGATGATGACTAGAAATTATTTACAGCACCTATTAGGTGCTCAAAAAACAGTAACTGTTATTGCTTATCATGAAACTAAATCTCTTAATCTTGCCATGATTGCTCTTTATTTTAAAGATTTATTTTATTTTTATTATGTCTGTGACTGTATGTACACATGTGCACATGAGTGGAATGGCTGTAGAAGCCAGATGAGGGAACTAGATTCATTAGAGACAGAGTTACAGGAAGTTGTGAACTATCTGATGTGGGTGCTGGAAATCCTACTTGCTTGTTTATAAGGTAGGGCAGCTTTTGTACTTGGTATATGACTGGTGGGCTGATGGTACATGAAAGGCTTATGATCCCATCACAGATAAACTGCTAGAACATTTTATACTCCCCAGGGCTGGAGATGAGTAGCTGATTCAGCAAATAAAAGTGCTTCCTGGATGAGCATGAGAACCTGAGTTCATTTCTCAGGTTTGAATCCTTTGTAGCTATGTAAAAAGTCAGGAATGGTTCTGTGTGTGTCTGTGACCCCAGCATTGTGGGAACATAAACAAGATCATTGGGTAAGCTGGCTGCCAGACTAGCTAGCTTCAAGATCACTGAGAGACCTTTTTCTTTAGACTAAAGGTATAGAGCCAGACACCCAATGTCTTGTGTTTTCAAAAGACTAGTACACATATCATAAACAACCCTCATCCGTCTCTGGTGCTGACAGAGGACTGCAGAGATCTACATCAGATGGTTTGCTATTGATTTGAACATCCTAGTGTTTGAGGGACCCATTTTCCTGTCTTGGAAGTTGAAAGGGAGTTAAACAGAGTTATTACCAAGGATATAGGATCTGCTTCTCTCTGTTTGCTTTTTGTGGGTGGAGAGTGTAGAGACTGTGGTTAAGAATTTAGGCAAAAGTCAAGCTCAGCATCTCCTTCTCTTCCTTTCCACTACCTAGAGCTGATATATTCTCTTTGGAAAACTTCTTTACTGTCACATTTCCTGGGGCAGCCAATTTCCTCTTACCCTTCCACTTTGAGTTCTATGACATCTGTTCCAGGAAGCCTCTTCACCCACTTTCATATTGAAGTCTGATGTCCCATACAGACTTATTGGTTACAGCTTAACCCTGTACTTGCTCATATGTCCATCACCATTGAAGCACATGCTCAGAATATGATGAGAGGGTCAAAATTCCAAATATTACAAGCGACATATGTAGGGCAAGCAAAGAGGTGGGTAAACCTTCAGGAAACTGCAAGAAGATGATGACCTCAAGGGTAGGAGGTGGAGGTTACTGAGAAACTTGCACCAGCCACACATTTACAAAGGTTAGTTCCAGATACTAGATGTAAAAGGGACATGAGGGCCTGAATCCCAAACTCTGACATCTTTACCCTGAGCACCTGCACTCACTCTGTCTTTAGGAGATGGATGATCTTAAACTCACCATATCTGGCTGTAAAAGGCTGAAAAGTGAAGCTTTCCCAAGGGCCTGGACTAGTGGACAGAGGGTCAAGGAAATCCCATTTCTTACCTTATTTGATTTTTAATAAGAAATTGAGAAAGAAGTCTGAGGAGATGGCTAAATCAGTAAAATGTTTGGCTTGCAAGCAGGAGAACCTGAGTTCAATTCGTGGGATCAACCTATAAAGCCCTGTGATGTGTTCACAGTATGGTAGTGTAGTGGTGTGATGGGCTGTGCATTTGTAATCCCTATGCTGGGATTCTGTGCATGGGGAAGGCATGCTGATACCAGGTTTTGCTGGCCAACCCATCGAACTATATTAGTGAGTCCCATGCCAGTGGAAAACAATTTAGATGGCTCAGTAGGTAAAGACAGTTGTTAACAAGCTTGAGGACCTGAGTTTGATTCACAGCTGGAATCCACATGGTGGAAAAAGAAAAATGAATTCTACATGGTCTGCATGCACATGCATACACATATTAAACAAGCAAGCAAAAACAAAAACAAAACAACAAACAAACAAAATACTAAGAAATGTAACAAAATAATTAAATTCTAAAAAGTTACACAGCTCCTGAGGAGTTAGAACACCCAGAATTGTCTTCTAGAATTCACACATGGGCACATGCACCTATATATATATATATATATATATATATATATATATATATATATATATATATATATACATATGTATATATATATATATGATTCCTCAACAGAACCTGGACGAGATTACGGGTCTTGAAAATAGGAACCAGAAATCCCAAATCTCTTGCTGAATTCTAGTTTTTCTTTTTAATTTTTATATTTTATTTAAATTTTGTGTATATGAATGTTTGTCTGCATGTATGTCTGTGTACCACTTGTGTGCCTGGTGTTTATGGGGGCTAAGGGTGTCTGATCTCCTGGAACTAGAGATATAGATGGTTGTTAGCCACTGTGTGGGTGTATAGCACTGAACCTGGGTCCTCTGAAAGAGCATCTGATGCTCCTACCATTTTAGCTATATCTCCTGCCCTTCTTGCTGAATTCTGTGCAGCCATTTACACCCCTCCTATCTGTCAGGGGCAACTGAGTAGCTACATTATAGTCCCTATAGTGGCGGGGCAGGGATCATTGTTGAGATCATTGTTGAAAAGAAAACAAGGTGGCTGTTGTGGGTTACTAAAAAGCTCAGTCTTCATCTTCATCTCTCCTGGCAACGAGAGAGTTCCCACCCAGGAATGCTGCCTGCCCCTCACTCCCACACATACCTAACTATACTCTGTAGGAGTTGTACCTTCCCTTGAGGAGAATCCACCCCACTCCTATCTGGTGGTACCAGTCTCTAAGGGAGAGGCTGTCAGGTAAAATGTGGTTAAAAAAATTAGAAAGAATAGCTCTGTACCAGAGGCTCCTCTGTCCTCCTTTTAACTCAGATAGATTAGCATAGATATCTTGGCTTAGCACCAGAGTCAAGCTTTGCTAAGGGCAATGGCTACCCTGGGTCTTGTATTAGTCTACAAGGTATTAGTCACTACATAGACTCTGGATAATGCCAGATGACATTTGAAAGCTGTGACAGCCATTGCTTCCCGTAGGGCAGGTAGGCCCTGCCCCTCCTATCAAGGTGTGTTCTCGGCACCCTCCCTGAAGCTAAGCTGAGGTGAGGTTAGTCTGGGTTCAGTCTCTCGGGACCTTCCTTGGAGCAAGAAGCAAAGCACAGCCCAGCCAGGCAGGAGGATGGGAGAGGAGGACCTGGCCGGCTCAGCACATCGACACAGGTATCTGCTGACTCTGGCTACCAGTCTTTTGCTCACCTATGGGCCAGGTAAGAAGCAATGGACTAGAAGGACTCTGGGAGGAGAGGAGCCGGCAACATGGGTACTCTGGCTCTTGCCAGCTGCTCCATGGGGTTGTCACTAGCTGTGGAAACACAGCTGCAGGTTGAGGATTCCTCCTCATAGACTCAGGGTCTTCACTGTAGGGTATACCTAAGTCCCTGCCATCTTATGTAACAGAACTGAAGGACAAGTCAGAATGCACCCAAGTCAGTGAGTTAATTGAATGACAAGAAAGACAATAGGAACATGAAGAGAGTCAAGTGTAGGTATTAGGAGAGGAACACTTCGAAGTGCCTCAGCAATAGCTGTATGTGTTACTTAAGGAGTTTCTGCAGTAATTTGAGGTATCAGGGTATCAGGGAAAGTAGGTATAGCTAAATTCTTTTTTTCTCATCCACAGAATGTTGTCTTCAAAAAAGAGTCTGTCTTAGAGAGGTGGTAGATATAAAATATTTATCAAGAAATTTATATATATATATATATATATATATATATATATATATATATGACATATATATGACAGGGGAGATTGAACTTCAGGGATACTTCCCTAGCTATTTTGAAAAAAAACTTTCTGTCTCTGTCTCTGTCTCTGTCTCTATCTCTGTCTCTCTGTCTCTCTCTCTCTCTCTGTCTCTGTCTCTCTGTCTCTCTGTCTCTCTGTCTCTCTGTCTCTCTGTCTCTCTCCCTCCGTGTGTGTGTGTGTGTGTGTGTGTGTGTGTGTCCATGTTCCATAACACACATGTGAAGGTCAGAGGACAATCTCATTTATAAGTTCCTTACCCATTGTCGGAGACAGTCTCTTGTTCATCCTCTGCATTTGACAAGCTAGTCAGGCCATGATCTTCTTGGGACTCAGTTGTCTATGTAGGACTGGGACTGCAGGCATGCACTGCTGTATCTGCTTTTAATGGCTTCTGGAGATCTAAACTTAGACATATATTGAAAGTGTTTACCAACTCAGTCACCAACCTGGTTAAGAATTAAAAGTACCTTTTAATCACATTTATTTCTATTTATTTATATCTATTTATTTGTGTGTGTTTGTAGGTCTGTCTCTCTCTCTCTCTCTCTGTGTGTGTGTGTGTGTGTGTGTGTGTGTGTTTATGTGTGTGGGCAAACATGCTGTGATGTCATGTGGACATTAGAGGACAAGCTGTACGAGTCTTTCTCTTCTTCTACCATGTAGGTCCCTGGGTTCAATGTCAGATCATCAGCTTTGGTGGTAAGCTCCCTTACGTGCTGTATCATCTCACCAGTCCACACTGTTTTTAGCAAGCTTCTTTGTGCTTTGTAAAAATGGCTATACAGTTCCGTTTAGAGGTAGCCTGGTCAATTGGGTGTTCACAAGTATGAGAGAAAAAGCAGAACCAGAGTAGTGAGTGAGAGTAGTGTGTCCTTTGTTTCATGATGTCCCTATTGTTTTTAAGCTTACTATTCTGTCTCAGGGGCAACCAGGACCAGAACGGTCTCTTTTCTCTGTGTTTTAAGTAAATACTTTCTTTAAAACCACCTTATCGGGCTGCATTTTCTGCACTGATTTGGATGAGCTCACAAGACTGCTTAGAGGAAATATCCTCTAAGCTCTGAGTGAAGAGGACCAGGAACCGTTTGCTCACTTAATGACAACCTTATTGTTTGATGACTGTATAGAACCCTGGGATTCTAGAACCCAAGAGAAACTCTCAGGGAGGACATGGAACAACACACAAACCCAAGCTCCCACAGGATTCCATGATATTCTATCTGGTGGGCAAGACAAATGATTGGCCACATTGGAGGTACAGTACTGCGCTGGCTTTGGTGACTTTGAAGAATTGGAGAAAGGGAAGTATGCCTCTACTGTACATAAGCACTGGATTTTTTTTCATTTACATTTCAAATTCTATCCTCAAAGTCCCCTATACCCTCCCCCTGCCCTGCTCCCCCACCCACCCACTCCCACTTCTTGGCCCTGGCATTCCCCTGTGCCGGGTCATATAAAGTTTGCAAGACCAAGGGGCCTCTCTTCCCAATGAGGGTCAACTGGGCCATGGATTTTCAAGCCATGGTACTGGCAAGGAGCTTTGTAGCTATGATTCTTGGGAGGGGGAGAAGGCATTGCTTACAGGGGAAGACTAAGTGTTCAAAAGCACAGTCAGCAACTAGTACCAAGTCTTTTTGGGTAGATCTGGTGAGCTGAGTGTAGAGATATGTGCTATTAAGATACATAGGGAGATGAGTAGAGATGTAAAGGCATCCTAGGCTCCTTCCCTAAGACCTGTCCATGGGTCGAAAGGATGAACTTTTCAGGTTTGTGGGTCATTTAGGGAAATCTTCCTGTGTTATGCTGCCCTTACCAGAGGAAAGGACTTGATCAATCCAAGTACTGTGGAGTGTCAAGAAACAAAGGGGGTGGGGGTGTGCACCCCTCCTACAGAATAAAGATCTAAAATAGTCCAGGCCTCAACTTGGAGCCTCCCAAACTTACACAGTGTTCTACTGACTTCATGAGCAGGAAATTTTGGACTTTCCAATGAAACCTTTCCTGTAAGGTACAGTGAAGGTTATTCAAGGGTAATCCCTCAGTGCACCTTAAGTAGGAACTTAAGTGTCAGTTTATTTACTCCTTGCTAAAGACAAAGACACCTCCATACCTCTGAAAAGGTGGGGGCAGGAGGCCTTTGGCCTGTTCCAGAAATCCAGAAGTAGTTTTGGCTCCTCCTCCTCCCTTTTTCTCCCCTTTCCCAACCGCAAACCATCCTAGCTAATATTGAGTCATTCAAGTCCTGGCAGCCAAGAAACCCTGGAAGAGCTTTGCATTTGGATGTCTTTGTGAGGTTTGACACCCTTCCGGACATTTGGTATAAAATACTGGAAATGAATCCCTGGAAATCCACGTCTCCTGCTGCAAGGCAAAGTGAAAAGCCAGGTTCCATTGATTATGGAACATTGATTAACTTTGTGTTTCTTGTTATCAATTAGCAACTAGTGCACCTTGGACAAACCACATTGGCTACAATACAGTCACTGGACAAAGCTACTATATTGTAATTACTTTACTATTCATTATTGTTAACTTATTGTCCTAGTTTATGTCCAATGTAGTCAAGTATGCAGAGGCTAAAAATCCCATTATGTTTTATAGGTTTTGGTAACACCTTTCATATTGAGTTTCAATTTGAAGTCTGAAAAGATCTCTCATGAATAAGGGGATCAGTAGATTTTGGAGTCCAATGGATATTGCTGGAATTCACAGATTCTAGTATTGTGGAATGAGAATTGGATAGTGTCTTAGTTACATTACTATTGCCATGGCAACATGCCAAAATCAAGGCAACTTATAAATGAAAATATTTAAATTGGGGTTCCAGACACCATCATAGCAGGCAGACATGGCATTAGAGTAGTAACTAAGAGCTTATATTATGTGATACAACCATGAGACAAAGAGTGAAGAAATTTGAATGGGGTAGGTTTCTGAAACCTCAAAGCCCATCCCCAGTGATATGCCTCTACAAATAAGGTCACAAGTATTAATCCTTACCAAACTGTTCTATCAAGTGGGGACCAAGCATTCAAATATATGAGCTTATGGGGGCAATCTCATTCAAGCTACCACAGACACACACACACACACACACACACACACACACACACAGAGAGAGAGAGAGAGAGAGAGAGAGAGAGAGAGAGAGAGAGAGAGAGAGAGAGNCACACACACACACACACACACACACACACACACACAGAGAGAGAGAGAGAGAGAGAGAGAGAGAGAGAGAGAGAGAGAGAGAGAGAGAGAGAGATGAGAATAATAGCAAAAGCAGGAACACATTATTAATAAGGAGTACACTGACTGGAAAGATGGATCAGTGCTATGAGTGTCTTAGCATAATCAAGAGGGTAAGAGTTAAAATCCTCAACAATCATGTGAGAACAACAACAAAAATTAGGCATGAGTATGCACATAATTCCAACACAATGTGGACCATGGAGGCAGAAGAATCACTGGGGCTTTCAGGCTACCAGCCTAATCTACTGAGAGAACCTGTCTCAAAGGAATAAGACAGGCAATGATATCAGAGAATACTTAACATCCTTTTATAACCAGTGCAATGCACTCACACAAAAATGTGAACATGTATCAAATGTAGAAACAGGAAGACCATCAGAGGAAAGGAAAAAGAAATGAAGAAATAAAGAGACAAGGACAGAAAGAGGGAGGGGGATGAAAGGAGGGAGAGCGGGACGGAGAGAAGGAAGACAGGCTAGGCTTCCAAGAAAGAAAGTGGGCCAGAGTTGGGGCTCAATGGCAATGGCCGCATGAAGGATTGGGACTTCCATATACCACTGTCTACACATGCTCTGTGTCAGTCTGCTATGAACATAGTAGCTGTGGTGCGCCAGTATTCCTCCATACCTGAATGTTTCTTTTTCTTTTTCTTTTTTAACATTTTAGAAGTTCCTTTGTGAATTTCACATTATGCACCCAAATTCCACTTAGCTCCCTGTCCTTCCTTATCTGCCCTCTGCCCTCTTAACCTCCCCCCAAAAGAAAAAAAAAAACAAACAAACAACAAAAACATAAACAAAAATCTTGCTGTGGAAGCTGTAGTAAGTCATGGTGTGTCACACAGTTTACCATTTTCCCCAGTTTTTCGTGCAAATGTTCATTGCAGTGAGTTATTTTGTGCTGATTCGAGCCCTTTGGCTTCTGCTACACTTCAATACTGGATCCTCACTGGGATTTCTCTCAGACATCATGGGGTTGCCCTGTGTTACGGAGATCATGATGCTTTGGTTCTGGAGGATCACAGCCTTCACAAGCTCCATCAGTTCATAGACAGTATTGATGTAGAGATAGGCTAACTTAAATCTCTGAATGTGGGACTGGATGATAGCCGACTTGATCAGCCTCACAACTCTCCCTCTCACATGGCAGCAGGGCGAACTCTTCTGCACTCATGCCACCTGGGTCAGATCTCCAGCACTGACCAAGTGAACTTCCCTGAGGTTTCTTGTACCCCACTTATGATATAACTCTTCATGTTGCTACACTTCTGCCTTAAGAACAGCTGAGAAGACATAGCTGTGCCTGCATTATCCAGGCATTTATCAATGTTTTTTTCTGCAGTCACAGGACTGGGTCTGCATCCTAAGGTACCTAAAGTATACAGGTTCTCATGTCCCAGGAAAAAGAATTAGACCAGGGACATAGAAATAGTGATCCATTATAAAGAAAGGGAAAGCACTCCAAAGAACTGGAGTGAACTAGTGAGCTGAGAAAAAAGCATGTGCTCAAAGGTGCTGGAACATTAGACCTTTATCCATCATGACTACACACCTGCCTCTTTTTGGCGGTGTATCATGAGCTTTGGGGAACATGATGTTTGTTACATTCAACCCAGATAATGAAGCACTTCCAACCTCTCTGGTAACTGGCTTCCTATATATATGAACCTTTTAATTTGTGGTATACACCTCATATTTAAACATACCTATTAATTTTTGTATTTATATCTTGAGGGATCCAGGCATTAGAGAAAGTGTGTAGGTCAGGTTACAACTTTGGGGAGTCTTACTTTGTTTCTACCTTTGTAAGATGGAGCCTCTCTTGCTGTTTTTCTGCTTTAATGAATTGTTGGCAGTCTCTCTAGCCAGTGAGCTTCTATGTGAATCTTCTCTTTCCACTTCCTGTCTCACTTAGGAATGATAAAATCGCAGACATTTGTTACACAACTGAAAAACAAAGAAAAAAGAAAAAACCCCACAAATATCCCTGCTGGGATATTAGTAAAGGAAAGCTTCAAAAACCATGACTATAAAAAGTGAATTCTACAATTTTAAGGAGCCAATTACAAAGTCAATGGGAAGGTAAAGGAGTGGGGAAATCAAGGGTACAGGACTGAGGTGGTCCTTTTCTATAGAAAAGGATTATAGAAAAGCATGATATTGCAATCTATCTACAATCATTCATCTTATCTTAGATAAGTTTTATTGGCACACTTGAATAGATAGGTGTTTTCTCTCATCATTTCTGCTTTGATCTCAGAGAAAATGAGATTTAGTGAAGTGAGGTGAGCCAAAACCAAGAATGAACTCAGAGTTCCGGGACTTGCATTCCTGTCTCTTGTGGATGGAGGAATGGGTGAAGCTGTGAATATCTTTGGGCATTTTCTGAATCTGTAAGTGTTAATTAGTGTTATGGCACAGTGGATCCATGGGTGTCTATGAGCATGCAATAGGAAGTATACTATATGTGTACTTGTGTGTATAGATGTTTAACTGAGACTACATATTTCTCGGTATCTGTGTGTGAGAGACCATGTATATGCATACAAGTGTGAGGATATTTGTGTGCTTAAGTGAAAATGTGTGAACAGGTTTCTGTCAGCATATACCTCCTATATGAGACTTATGTCTCTGCATGTATGATATATATATATATATATATATATATATATATATATATATATATATATATATATATTTGTATTTGTTTCTGCATGAAGGTTGTTCCAGGTGCATATCTGAGCCTGTGCTGAAGTGTCCAGGTCCTTGTGTTCCATGGCAAAGAACTGAACCATAGACACATAAAAAGAAATGTCAATAGACATAAAGAAAACACTTCCAGATATTCTAGGAGCAGGTTAGAGTGCTGAGAAAAGTCCAAAGCTCTGGCCCATGACTTTCATGGCCTTTCTAAAGGCATTGCATAGCAGCTGTCTCTCCTACCTTTGCAGAGCCTGGGCATTCCTTGAGCAGGCTCCATTTGTTTTATGAAGGCCAGGTGGAGCAGAGCTTCCAGTTTTCCTCTGCCAATTGGCATCCTTTACTTGTTAATCTGGTAGGTTTTTTTCAGTCTCTATTCTCCCCCAGCAGTGTAGGTATGTGTATGTAATGAGTTCCTTTCTGTTCCTGGAAGTTCCTAGTTTTCACTCCTGGTAGAATACCTTCACTTTTCTCATGAAGGAAGTCAATCCTTAACTCTCTCCTTCCAGGACAGGCAGGGTAAGGTACTAGTAGTTCCAGCTATTGCCTTCAGGAGGCAGGAGTGTTCAGCGTTTTCAAGGCTCTCTGAGCTCCTCCTTATCTGTGCCTGGAGACAGGCCAAGCTGGTCTGACTTCATACTTCTGTCGATCTGGACTTACCTACTGTGAAGAGACTAACCCTGAGATGCAGCAGGAATGTGGGTGGCTGCAGCTGGCTCTTGGGTGTCCCTGACCCCTCCTGATCTTTTTATCCCATTTTTCCTCACCAGCTTTATCTGCTTGCATGTATCTGTTTCTGAGATATGTTTTGGATGTTTGCAAGTCTAGCACCCTACCCCATGGGTAAAACTCAGTCATTCCTACAATTATCAGCTTTCTTGCATATATACAGGGAAATGGGTCCAGGATGTTCTAGGACAGAAAAATTCCAGAATGGTAAAGTCACTTTTTATAAAATATTGTAGTTTTTAGCATGTTCTACCCATATTCTCCCATATAAATTAGATCCTCTCTAGACTACTTATAATATATATTGTAATTCATCTGTATCTGTAAGTGATCAGTAAATGGTTGTTACAAGGTGTTTTTAGAAATGAATAAGGACAAAAGCTTATACAGTATAGATAAAAATACACTTCTTTTCCTAAATATTTCATCCTATAGTAGGTTGAAAAAGGGATGGGTAGGAGCATATATAAAAAAAAAAATCATAGATATTGAAAGGAAGAAATGTGGCATGGTTTCTCTCAAATGAAGTGTGGACTTAAATATAAATATGAGTGTCCATGCATGAGTGTATATGAGTGTGTATTGGTGAATATATTATGTATGCAAATATATGCACACAGGAATAGTTACAATGTATGTACACTATTATGTATTGATATATATAATATACACTATATATATATATATATAAAATAAAAGATTTTATATATATATATATATATATATATATATATATATATATATATATATAATGAAAGAGTAAGGAGTACTACTGTGGACCAGCAGGAAGTGGGAGAGAGGAAGAAAGAGAGCAATGTGAGGTAAATAGGAGCAAAGCACATGTATGCAACAAAAATCATAATTGAAAAAACAACATCAACAAGAAAAAAAGACAAAAATAGAAATAGCTTTTGAAGGGAAAGTATATTCTGATTCTTGCTCTCCCTTCTATAGTTCTGACATACTCCCTATCAATGATTCTCCTTTTCAATAATAAAAAAGAAAAACCTCAATTCTATGATAGGCACAATCCCAAAGGGAGTCAGTATAATGATTGAAGAGAGTGGTTAAGAATTCTTGGATGGAACACAGGGCCCCCAATGGAGGAGCTAGAGAAAGTACCCAAGGAGCTGTAGGAGGCTGCAACCCTGTAGGTGCAACAACAATATGAACTAACCAGTACCCCCTGAGCT
>NC_034599.1:13919912-13951171 GCF_900095145.1 Mus pahari | reverse complement strand
TCTAACTCAAGACACATTGTGATGATCTCATACTAGAGCAAGGCAAAGAGATGTATTATAGGATATGGCTAGCAAAGGATAAGCTGTGATGACGAATTCAATAAAGTAAAACAGCTTGTCAATACTAGGACCCTTGCTAATGAATTATTGAATTTTGTTACAAATTTATTTATGTGTAAGGTACATAGTCTGTCTACATACAACTTAAAAATATTTCAATTGTACTTATGCTCTTCCAGAGATCCTGAGTTCAGTTCCCAGCCACCACATGGTGGCTCAGAACTATTTGTAATGGTATCTCATGCCCTCTTCTGGTATGCCTGAAGAGAGCAACAATCTACTTATATACATAAAATAAATCTTTTTTAAAAAATACATTTTAAAATGGACAGAAGGGTATCTCTAGATTCTGTACAAAAAGCTATAGCATTTTCAAATTTATTTTTATTACTTTTAATTATGCATTTGTGTGCATGAGTATGTGGGGCTGTGGGGGATGGGGTGTGTATGGGTGTGTGTGCATATGAGTGCAATGCCCATAGAAACTTGGAAATTAGATCAGGTTCACTGGAACTGGAATCATAGGAGTTCGTGAACCACCTAAGGTTGGTACAGAAACTGAACAGAAATCCTCTGCAAGTAAGCTTCCCTAACTACTAATCTATCTATGTAGCCCCTAAACTACTGCATCCTATACAAAGAACTTGAATATCTGTGGATGTTGGTATCTACAGGAGCCCCTGCAATGTGATTTTTTTAATGTGTATATATGCATATGTCCACAAAATAACTGAATCATATACTTAATCAATGTCTTTGTCACAATAGCTATATATCATTTTAAAGTGTCATAGAATTTAAAAATTACATTCTTATCAATCTTAAAATATTCAAAACATTTTAAAGTATAGTCACTATGTTGTCAGTGGTTGTTTCTGTTTTGTGAGATAGGATACACACACACACACACACACACATACACATATCTCAATGCCCTGAGAGTCATTCTATAGTTCATATGTTCATATGTCATCAAACACAAGGATATTATTCAGCATTAGCTTTCTGACTGCTGGGATTACATGTGTGAACAGTTGTCTTCTTAGTTACTTTCCTATTATTTTGATTTGACACGATGACCAAGGCCACTTATAAGAATGTATTTCAGAAGACGAGATTCACTGATGTTCGAGCAAGGGGATGGCAGCAGGATATCTGAGAGCTTACATCTTGATCTGCAAGTAGGAGGCAGAGAGTGGCACACTAGAAATGGTAAAAGGTTTTGGAAACCTCAAAGTCCATCACAGTGCCACAACTCCTCCAATAATACCCTAACCCCTAATATTTCTCAAATAATTTCACTAATTAGGAATCAAATATTTACACATAAGTGCCTATTAGAGTCATTTTCATTCAACCTATCAAATTCTACTGCCTGGTCTACATTGGATCAGGGCTATCAGAATTCAAACTGCATCTAAGCCAACTTCAAACGTCCTCGTAGCCTTTGCCAGTCTCAGTACAGTTTAAATGTCCAAGTCTAAAGTCTCTTCTGAGATTCAAGGCAATCTCTTACTTGTGACCTCCGGTAAAATCAAAAGCAACGTACATGCTTCCAATATACAGTGGCGTAGAGCAATCCCAGCATGTCAAGAATCTTGGAGTCTACAACACAAACTCAGTCTTTATTTTCACAGCTTCATGAAATAGTCTCTTAGGTCCTTCAGGCAAAGACTTCCCCACCACATGCTTGGCCTCAGCAGGTCTCCTTAACCATAGAAGAAGATTCTGTAACTGTATTACTAGTGTACCTTTAATGATTCTAAAGCCAGAACATGTGGACAACATATACAAGTTCAACTGTTCAATTGGGGTAGAGCTTGGCTCCATTAAATCACATTTGTAGAAGCTTTCCTTTTATGAATAAAAGCAGAAAAATCTCCCAAGCCTTTCCTTTTTACAAGCCAGAAACCTATCTGATGATATCTTGTCCTCTGAGCATTCCTCCCTTATTTCATTTTGGAGCAAGCCTTTCTATAATCTCATCTCTTACAAGTATAGGCTCCAACATTCAACTTCCTGGAACTGCTTTTGTTTTCAATTTTTTCCCTCCATTTTTATTTTTCATGGTAAGAGTGATTATTAATAACCACACAATCAGGACACTATTAGGCTGCCTTGAAGTTTCTGCCTCCTAGGAAATTAGTTTAATATTTCTTAATTTAGCCTCAGGCAGAAATGAGCCACATTCTTTGCCAACATAGTGCAAGAATTGTCTCTATTCCATTTGCTACTACTGTTCCCTGTTTTCTTTTGTAAGTCCTTGATCTCAGTCTCCGTTGTCCTCATTGCTCTTAAGTACTGTCTTCCAAGATCCCATTAAGCCTTGCTTGCAGCATTCAACTACTTAATCCAAAGTCTCAAATTCTTATTCCTCTAAAAGACAGCATTATCAGGCCTGTTACAGAAATGACTGGATCAGTCCCTTAGACCAACTTCTATCTTCACAGCTTTTGTATTACTTTGATAAGGTGCCATGAAAGAATGTGTTTAATTTGCTCTACAGTTTTAAAAGTCTAGAATAAACAGTGGTGGACCAAGGGCATGGTGGCAGAAAATGTTGAAAGCTTATATCTGAAACTTACAAGGAGAAGGTAGAGATGGCTACACTAGGAATGGATCGAATCTTTTGAAACCTCAAACACTCCCACCAGTGACACACTTATTCCAATAAAATCATACTTCCTAATTATTTTCAAGCTGTTCCATAAATTGTAAACCAAGTATTCATTCTCATTCAAAACACCCTACCCAGAATGTCCAGTTTTGTGCAGTAAATCTCCTAAATTTATTCTACTCAACTATATGTCATATGTTTTATGCGAAAACTTTTCAGAAAGATAATTATTTTTCTGTCATTTAACACATGCATATTTTATTTCATTATATTCCCTTATATTCAGATTTATTTTGTTTTATGTATAAGTGTTTTGTCTGCATACATGTTTAAATGCATGTCCATTCAGAGTTCAGAAAAAAAGGCACTGTATCCCCTAGGACTGGTGGAAAAGTGACTGTGAGAACCAAATCTAGGTTCACTGCAAGAAAAAAGTGTTCTTAACCATTGCATCATTTCTTTGGTGGCCCTGCCCTTATTTATATTGATGCTGCTTACAACCTACTGAGTTATTTGTTTATTTCTACTGCAAGAGCTCAAATATTTTAACATGGTGAAATCTCATAATAAAAGGAGCTTCTCAATCCCAGAACAAGCAGTCATGTATATGGATCTGGACAATTCATGTTAGGGATGTATACAGCAGAGATACATCCTTGTATTGGTCAGATGTTGGACTTCATCATGAGACCTCTACTCACTAGAAGATAGTAGTACCAAAATTCGTAGTCACAACAATCAACAGTATTTTCAGATGTGGCATGTCTCATTATCTATCACATAGGAGGTAAATATATATCTCATGAAGGAATGAAAACAATTCTCACTAGATGTTAGTGACTGAGGACATGGAGACACAACCCACAGAGACACACTCTCATCCTCAGCAGCCTGTGGCATTCCTGTAACCTTTAGGAACCTCAACTTAAGCAAAACTGGATTCCTGGCTTTGATAAAGAAAAGAATTTCAGGACTAGCTAGTATGAAACAGCATTGGAGATTTATTAAGGATATTTTAATAAAAATTTTAACATGACGAATAAGAAAAAGAGAAGAACTCCATGGAGTAATTAAGACATATTCACTATAACTATACGCTTTTCAGGGATAGTAAAAAAATGAGTCACATAAATATCACTATATAGTGTTTTAGTAGTTCTCAAGTTATATCTCAAAAAGATATTAAGAAATGTTTATTTTTCTCTTGCCCATCTCTCTCTTGGCAAATGGAGTTACAAAATGTTTTCTAAGGTGCTGTGGGTGAGATTATAGTCTGATAATGCTAAAACCAGGAATCGCTAGGGCTGCAAGAGGACTTAGGATACAGTTTAATGTAAGTGGGGTTCTGGTGACAATCCTAGTAAATCTCAGGATTACAGGAAACAAAGTCGCAAACAGTTGTTAGTAGTGCTGGAATTTCTGCTTTTTTGCTGGTTAGAGGATTGAACCAGACTCCTGAATAAAGGATTCTTCTCCTGTTCCGGTCCCTATAATTATCCCTGTCTTTCTCTTGCCTCAAGGAGGGCCATTCATCAACTGCTTTCTTTTCCAAAGATTTCATAGATGCCTCTATCACTTCAAAGGATGCTAACTTTATTTACCTTAGCTCTCAAAGCAAACTACAAAGTCCTTCGACAGCAGGACTACCTATGAAGATAAACAAAAACAATCAAACAAATTATAACTTCAGAGAGACATAAAACAAATCTAATCCTTAGCTTACCTAAGATTTCAAGAGAACTACCTGCCTTTCTCACCCCTTCCTTTACAAATTTCTCTGTAACTTTTAATTGCCAAAAGAAACGAGAGGAGAGGTGGGGCCTAATGGACCTTTCATAGATAAGTTCACAATGGACTATTTTTTCTTTTCTTTTTTATAAATAAATATTTTCTTTATTTACATTTCAAATGTTATCCCCTTTCCTAGTTTCCCATCTGAAAACCCTCTATCCCCGCTCCCTCCCCTTGCTCAACAATGTGCCCACTCCTGTTTCCTGGCTCTGGTGTTCCTTTATAGTGGGGCATAGAACCTTCACAAGACCAGGGGTCCCTCCTGCCATTGATGACCGACTAGGTCATCTTCTGCTACATATGCAGCTAGAGCCATGAGTCCCACCATGTGTTTTCTTTGGTTGGTTGTTTAGACCCAGTGAGCTCTGGAATTACTGGTTAGTTCATATTGTTGTTACTTGTATGGGATTGCAAACCCCTTCAACTCCTTGGGTACTTTCTTTAGCTACTTCATTAGGGACTCCGTCTAATGGATGGCTGAGAGTATCTACTTCTGTATTTGTCAGGCACTGGCAGAGCCTCTCAGGAGAAATCTATATCAGGCTCCTGTCAGCAAGCTCTTGTTGGCATTCATAATAGTGTATGGGTTTGGTGATTGTTTGTGAGATGGATCCCAGGTGGGGCAGTCTCTGGATGGTCATTCCTTCAGTCTCTGCTCTGAACTTTGTCNCTGAAACTCCTTCCATGGGTATTTTGTTCCACCTTCTAAGGAGGATCAAAGTATCCACACTTTATATTTCCTTTTTGAGTTTCCTGTGTTTTGCAAATTGTATCATGGGTATTCTGAGCTTCTGGGCTAATATCCACTTATTAGTGAGTGCATATCATGCGTGTTCTTTGTGATTGATTAATCTCACTCAGGATTATATCCTCCAGAGCTATCAATTTGCCTAAGTATTTCATAAATTCATTGTTTTTAATAGCTGCGTAGTACTCCATTGTGCAAATGTACCACATTTTCTGTATCCATTCCTCTGTGGAGGGACATCTGGGTTCTTTCCAGCTTTTTACTATTATAAATAAGACGTCTATGGATTTCATGATTACATGGTGGATCCTCTTCTGGGTATATGCCCAGGAGTGGTGTATCTGGGTCTTCTGGTAGTACTATGTCCAACTTTCTGAGGAACCACCAAACTGATTTCCAGAGTGGTTGTACCAGCTTGCAATTCCACCAGCAGTGGAGGAGTGTTCCTCTTTCTCCACATCCTCGCCAGCATATGCTGTTACCTGAGGTTTTTATCTTAGCCATTCTGACTGGTGTGAGATGGAATCTCAGGGTTATTTTGATTTGCATTTCCCTGATGACTAAGAATGTTGAACATTTTTTTAGATGCTTCTCGGCAATTTGGTATTCCTCAGTTGAGAATTCTTTGTTCAGCTCTGTACCACATTTTAATAGGGTTATTTGGTTCTCTTGAGTCTAACTTCTTGAACTCTTTGTATGTTTTGGATATTAGCCCTCTATCAGATTTAGGATTGGTAAACATCTTTTCCCAATCTGTTGGTTGCCTTGTTGTCTTATTGACAGTGTCTTTTGCCTTACAGAAGCTTTGCAATTTTATGAGGTCCCTTTTGTCAATTCTTGATCTTACAGCACAAGCCATTGATGTTCTGTTCAGGAATTTTTCCCCTGTGCCCACATGTTTGAGGCTCTTTCCCACTTTCTCCTCTATAAGTTTCAGTGTCTCTGGTTTTATATGGAGCTCCTTGATCCACTTAGACTTGTGATTTCTACAAGGAGATAAGAATGGATTGTTTCCCATTCTTTTACATGCTAACCGCCAGTTGAACCAGCACCATTTGTTGAAAATGCTGTCTTTTTTCCACTGGATGGTTTTAGCTCCCTTGTCAAAGATCAAGTGACCATAGGTATGTGCGTTCATTTCTGGGTCTTCAATTCCAATCCATTAATCTTCCTGCCTGTCTCTGTACCAATACCATACAGCTTTCCCATGTCTTATGACCAAAGTGTATACTTTTCTGGGTACTTTCAGTGCTTTATCACATAGGTATGTATCCATCAGTCCTGTTGTTCCTGAATTCTAAGGGGAATTCAGGTTTTCTCACCTTTGAAAATTCAGAAAAGGATATAAAACTGACATTAGTATTTTCAGAGACAGTAAGTAGAGGCAAAAAGTTTGTAACATTCTGTTTTTTAATTAGGGTTATTCTTTTGACAACTTCATACATGCATAAAGCACATTCTGATTATTCTTTCCTCCAAACTCTCTTTCCTCTCTCCTATCGTTATGAACCATTCCTGTCCTCTTGGCCCCTTCCACAGATTCATGACTTCTAGTTTTTTCATATAATCTGTTTAGGTTAGAACAATCCATTGGAGCTTGGTGTGGCTTACCAGTGTGTACCTAACTGATAGCAGTGACTCTCTTTCACCCTGAATCTATTAGCAGCATGTAGTTCAGCAGTGAAGGGTGATTCCTGTGAGGACCTTCTCTTTCAATGCTTGTTAGTGGGTCCACTCTTCTATATACCTAGTAGAAAAGGATGCCACTTTTTATCCTGCATTTATACTACTACTCAAAAATTCAAGAATTTTAGGCACAGATCTCAAATATTTATTTTGAATATGTCACCATAATTAAAATAATAATAGCAGAAAGCCTTAGAGTGTAAAATGCTCTGGAGCTGCCAGTGGCTAGATACTACCTGGTGCTTTATTTGTATGTGAATGCTTGGTTTACTTCTTCTTGGGCAGGTGAATAAACCTGATTTTAGGAAAACATGAGCTAGTAATCCTCATCAATCCATATTTAAAGACATAGACAGCATTGACTTGTAAATTGAGAACTTTACATTAGAAATAGCCTACTTAGAACAGAAAGCCCCAGAGTAATCACTATAGGACCAGATGTAGATAATTACTCCAGTGACCACCTACAACTTTCCATTAAACATATCTTCACATTTAGAACTGTAGCCAAATCCCTGCTGATATATGACTTAAGAAAGAAGTCAGGCTTATGCTCATGATGATTTCTTTAAAAGCATGTAGGGTAAATGTATCCCAGAATGTGTGTGTGTGTGTGTGTGTGTGTGTGTGTGTGTGTGTGTGTCTATGTGTATATTTATCTGTGTATGTATGTAATGTAAATATAGATACAAAGAGAGAAATTTCATGTTGTTTATTCATACATATAGGTTTACTCCATATCTTGTTAAAGAAATTCAATCTAGATATGATGATAGTATAATTCTAATACTTGGAAGATCAAAGAGGAGGATGTGGAGATTTGCTCAGCCAGGGCTACATGACTGTACCAATAAGCCTAGGCTCATACAAAAGATCCTCAAAGAAAGAAAGAAGAAACACATAGAAATGGATAGGGGGTGAAGAAAAGAAGAAAGACAAATAAAAGAGAATGGTAGAAATGAAGGAAGAGAAGAAATCCAATAAAGAAATCAAAAAGTAAAAAAAGAAAAGAAAAAGAAAGGAAAAAAGGAAGGAAGGAACACAGGTGCAACACAGGCTAAAAGAAGGATAAAAGGAAAGAAAAGGTAGAAATTTAAGACATAATGCAAAGATAAAAACAGGCACATTTTTAAGATAAATAATGCATTCTTATATATTTCAACATATACATGAAATATTGAAAGTCAAATTTATAGCAGTGAAAAGAATGGAATAGAGATTATGGAAGCCTGAGGATAGGAGTGGGTTTTACCAGTTAGTACAGGGTATTAGAACAACTCAATTTTTTCATAGATACATCTTCCAACAGAAATGCTAGCTTGTAGTACAGGAAATAATACCTTAGGAATATGTGGGTAATTTAGCTATATATTATGTATGTGCATGTGTGTGTGTATATATATATATATATATATATATATATATATATATATATATATATGTGTGTGTGTGTGTGTGTGTGTGTGTGTAATATATGAAAATGTGTGTTGCAGATTCATACTCTCATGCATGCTTACAAGTTGACCAGAGGAAGATGGCAGGTGTCCTGTTCATTACTTCTCATCTTATTCCCATGAGACTGGGTCTCTTACTAGAACTGGAACTATGCTGGTGACTAGAAATCCCCAGTGGTTCTCCTTGATCACTAACTTCTGTAGTACTAGAATTACATATGTATGAATACCCTCGTCTGATTTTTTAAACATGGTCCTTGGGATCCAGATAGGTCCTCATACTCTTTTTTTTTTTTTTTTTAGATAGATATTATGAAACCTCGGTGTACTCTTTTTTTTTTTTTTAAATCATTTTGTTAGATATTTTCTTCATTTACACTTCAAATGTCCCCTATACCCCCACCCCCGCCCTGCTCACCTGCCCACTCACCCCCACTTCTTGGGCCTGGCATTCCCCTGTATGGGACAAGGGGACTCTCTTCCCAACTATGGCTGACTAGGCCATCTTCTGCTATATATGCAGCTAGAGACATGAGCTCTGGGGTTACTGATTAGTTCATATTGTTGTTCCACCTCTAGGGTTGCAGACCCCTTCAGTTCCTTGGGTACTTTCTCTAGCTCCTCCATTGTGGTCTCTGTGTTCTATCCTATATGACTGTGGGCATCTACTTCTATATTTGCCAGGCACTGGCATAGCCTCACAAGAGATAGCTATATCAGTGTCCTTTCAGCAAGATCTTGCTGGCATATGCAATAGTGTCTGCGTTTGGTGACTGATTATGGGATGGACCCCCGGGTGGGGCAGTCTCTGGATGGTCCTCATACTCTTATAACAACTGATTTTACCCAGTGAGCCATTGCCCCAGTCCCTTGTGTATAGATTTTTCCTATTCTTGTTCTACTTTTCATGAATGTTTGTATGCATGTGTACATGGTGTGTGGAAGTATGTATATGCTTATATTGTGCATGTGTATATATGCGCATGTGGAGGCCTGAGGTTGATGCCATAAATCATCTTCAATCCCCTTACCACCTTTTTCATTGAGACATTCTATAAACCCAGAGGTCTCTAGTATGGCTCTTCTTTCTAGCCAGCTTTCTCTGAGAAGTCCTTCCTTTCTCTACCTTCTGGTGATGGAAATTTTGACCAGGTGCTGAGTCATTTTCCCAACAATAGGTTTGTTTTCGTTTTCTTTTTGAGAAAATTAACTATATAAATACGCCTCCAAGCAAAGTCTAATAAAAATTTCGATCATCTACATACCAAGAAACCATGGATTTATTCTGTTGTTTGTTCAACCTGTGACAAACTGTTAACTTCTTGAAAGTGGCTATTTTTAAAAATATATTTACTACTTGAGAATTTCATACATATAAATGACAAATTTTTATCATATTCCCTTCATTCCTGTCTCCAACTCCTCCCAGACTTTTCCATCATGTTCCCTTCCCAACTTCATGTCCTTTTTCTCTGCAAATAAACATTTTGTAGTACATTTTTAGTTAGTTAGTTAGTTAGTTAGTTAGTTAGTTAGTTAGTTAGAAGTTAGTTAATTTAGTGTGTGTGCATGTGGTGAGTGAGTGAGTGTGTGTGTGTGTGTGTGTGTGTGTGTGTGTGTCCACGTGTACATGTGGAGATCAGAGGAAACTCTTTAGAAGTCAGTTCTTTCCTTCCACTATGTGCATACCAGGAATCAAACTCAGTTTGACTGATTTGGCAGCAGGTAGTTTTACCAGTTGAACCATCTCTCCAGCTCCTCTCTTTTTTCTTCTGTTCTTCCTCCTTCTCCTTTTCCTCCTCCTTCTTTTCCTCTTCCTCCTCCTTCTCCTCCTCCTTCTCCTCCTTCTTCTCCTCCTTGCCCTCCTCCTTCTCCTCTTCTTCCTCCTCCTCCTCCTTTTTATATGTATTCTCTTCTTCTATTTTGAATAACCCATTGAGTCTAATTAATACTGACTCTATGCATGCATCTGTAGCACCAACAATGTATGGGGCATAGACAATTTTCCATGAGCCACAACT
Source organism: Mus pahari (assembly GCF_900095145.1). Taxonomy (NCBI): domain Eukaryota; kingdom Metazoa; phylum Chordata; class Mammalia; order Rodentia; family Muridae; genus Mus; species Mus pahari. The sequence goes on along the minus strand of NC_034599.1, from coordinate 13,940,794 downwards.
CTGGAGATAACTGACCGTCTCTTACTAATCTACAATCAATAGACAATAACTCTTTAGATCCCCTACCTACCTATACTGGAATGTTAATATACTTGGTCTTGTGTAGGTCTTGTACAGTCCAACAGAGTAGCCATGAGTTCATGAGAGCAACAGTCCTGTCACATTCAGAATACATTGTTTTGTAGCTCTGGTTCTTACAGTCTTTCCACTTCCTCTTCTAGGAGGCTCCTTGAGTATTAAGGAAACAGAGTATAATTTAGGGCTGAACACTCCATAGGCATTTATTCCCTGCATTTTAAGCTACCCTGACTTATTTTTATAATTATTGGGCTGTAAGTTTTACTTATAAGCTATATTTCATGCAATTTCACCTAGAAATAATACAGTTTTGAAATGATTATTTTAATTTATGTTTATGTAAACATAGGAATACTCAGTGAGAAATGTTTTATCCTGAAACGACATGAATATAGTCCAGGATAAAATTTCTTCTGCTAGATGAATATAAAAAAATATGTGAATCATGCAGATATTAAGCACAATATGATTCTAATCAGCTTATAGCTATAAGAAAGTATATAAGGCTATTCCTGAATGCGTTATTGGATTATATTTTTGACAATTATTTATTATTTGTCAAGAGCTTACTATGTCAAGTAAACAAAACCAACCTTGCCTTCTCATGTAGCCTCAGCGTTCCAAGAGCCACATAGTTCTAGTGGATCTATGACTTCAGTGGTCAGACCAACAACCAAGACAAGCACAAGAAAGTTGGACACAAGCACAACAGTGACTGCTTCAACTTTACATTGGAGAAGTAGCATTCCTTCAAAGCTGGCTGCTATAAAAGGCATGAGAAACTCAAAGAAAGCAGTGAACATCATGAACTCTACCAGTTCTACTCCTGATGTAACATTTGGGTCAGTTTTACTTAAAACCACATTGTCCACAATGATCCCTGAAACAACAGGGAAGAGCACTGGTTATCCTTCAATGACTACATCAAATTTTACCAGGACTGAGACACATAATAGAGCTGCATTAAATAGTACTCTTCTATCAGACACATCTACCACTGTAACTATGGCAGAAACTAACATAACTGAGATTATTTCAACCACAGAACGTACTCCTAATCTTACTGAAGTTCCCTTTACTAATTCTGTTCTTGTATTCAGAACAGAATCTACAACTAACAGCATTTCCTATCCAATCACTAACCAGGTAATCAAAGCAGAAGAAACCTACACTGGAATGCCCACTGAGCCCCCAAATTCCATAATCAGCAAAGAAATTGCCACTAGTCAGATGGAACATTTTGTGGTAACCCCAAACATAGTTGTACCAACAACTACCTCAGGAGCAGGAATGAACTCCAGTGTCTCTCATAATTACTCATTGTTAGAGACATCCACTCTTCTCAGCAAAAGTGACAAAGCCTCCTCCAGGACAAATTCATCACCACTGGAAGGAATAAGCTCTGAAAGTTCCTGGAAAACTACAGTAAGAACAATTTCTTCATCACCTGTTAGGTTCACATCACAAAGACATCTACCTATTACCCATCACACTACCAAACAAGGTTGGAACACAGCTCAGATACAATCTAGAACACTTGAAGAAACTGATTTAATCACAGAGTATAGTCTTAACCATACGGAAGTGCCCATGAATCTTTCTCTTCTTGAACCTTCAACAAAAGACATGTCTACTGGGAACACATCTTTTACAACACTACTTGAGTCATTATCAGAAGATGCTTCTTTTGGAATCACCATTGGGACTCCTACTTCCAGCATCACTGCAAAATTACAACAGTTGACAAATAGCCACATTGGACATTCTGTGGTGACATCAAGCATGGTGACTTCTGAAAATCCATCAACCTCTGCCTCAATCAATGTCACTAACTCCAGTAGGGTCCATACATTTCAAGAAGCCATGGATCCTCCCAAAAATATTACTTCAGGACCACAGACACATAATCTTTGGGAAGAATCTGTGTTTGCAGATTCCACAACAATGCCACGTGAGTCACATTCACCTTCTGCTATTTCTTCCATAACAGACACACACAATACATCATTTACTGGTTCTCCGGCCTATGTCATCACAGTTTCTAAGGACACAATCCCAACGGACTTGCCCACAAGATCAAAACCTATGATTTCCTCAATCCAAAGCTTGAATAGTAGTCCTCAGAAAAGTTTCAACTTTGCACAAGTGTCCAAAATCTCACAGATGACCTCTGTTTCTTCAGTCACAAAAGGAAACAAGAAAAATGGAAGCTCAACACCCCAACTCAAACACACAATTACCCCTACACCAATCTCATCTGAATATGAATATTTCACAACAATTCTGGCCAGATCAGAAGACACCACACTTTCATCTCCACAGTCAATTTCCTTTACAACAGTAGAGATTGGAAAACAGACAGCTTCCTCCTTGACCAAAGCATGGAAAATTTCCAGTAAATATGAAGACATACATTCAACCAAAGAACACAGAATTAGACAGACTAATGTACCCACAACTCACTCTCTTGTCACATCTGTGGCAAAAGATATATCTGCTGGCAGAACATTCCTTTCCAAGTTACACCATTCAATATCAAAGGACACTTCCACTGGAATCTCCACCAAGTACTCAAGATCTACAACCACCACAGAATCAGAAGAGACTGCAACAAGCCACAGAAAACATACTGTGGTGACATCAGACATGGTAACTTCCAAAGATCTAACAACCACTTCTTCAAACACAGAGACCCAACACAGTGGAACACAGACATTTACACTTTCAGAATCCATGATTAATTCTGCTAACATCAACCCTGCAACCAAATTAAGGACTCCTTCACTTTGGAAAGAGTCCATGTCTACAAGTTTGACAAGACCTCCAGATGAGGCACCCTCACATTCTCCAGTTTCTGCCAATGCAGACAGATACAGCACTACCTCTTCTATTTCTGCCTCCACTGTCACAATTTCTAAGGAACCCAACCCAAGTAGACTATATGTGATCCCCAAATCAGTGACCCCTTCCATACCAAGCTCCAACAGTGCCCAGCTCTCCAAAATCCCACAGACAACCTCTGTTTCCTCACTCACACCAGTGGAAGGCATGAAAAATAGCGCTTACAAACATGCTATCACACCTATATCAGTCTCACTTGAAAAGGAGTCTTTTACAACTATTCTGCCATCCATGGAACAAGCCAGATTGTCACCTTCACAGTCAGTCTCATCTGAAAGGACAGATACTGAGAGAGGTATGTCTTTCCCCTTGAGGACAACATGGGCAGATTTCAGTACATCTGAAGAGATAAGCAGAACCACAGAATACAGCACTAGCCATACTGAACTTTCCATTAACCCTTCTCCTTTGGAATCTAGGACAGGACTTATGTCTGCTGATAGCATATCCATTTCAGACCTTCAATCAACATCGCAAGGTACTTCCACTGGAACCTCCATTAGTCTTCCTGCCTCCACTCTCAGTGCAGAGTCAGAAGAGATGAAAAGCAGACCCATGGGACTCTATCCAGTTATCTCAGACATTTTGACTTACCCAGATTCGTCAAGCACTGTCTCTGTCAAGAGTACCCACTCCAGTGGGACACATACATTTCCACATTCAGAATTCATGGCTCCTTTCAACAATCCCGCTTCAGCAACATGGACATCTACCCCTGAGAAAGGTACCATATCTACAGATTCCACAAAAACACAAGAGTCACTTTCACTGACTGCTGATACTTACTTGCCACACAGTCACAGTAGTCACTCTCCCGAATCTGTTGTCTCTTTTTTCACAATTTCTAAGGATTCAGTCCCAACAGATTCATACACAAGCTCAGGCCCTGTGACTGTTTATGTTCCAAGCTGGAGCAGCACCTCTCAGTCAAGTTCCAACACTGCTCACACTTCCCAAATGTCACAGATGAATACATTTTCCTCAGTCACACCAGGGTCTAACATGGGAGACAGCCATTCTGTACCTGAATTCAAATACACCATCACACCTGTTTCAGTGTCATCTGAACTTTCCATTGAAAAGAAAACTTTCCCCACTGCCCTGCCCACTACAGAAGTATCCACACTTATACCTACAAAATCAACATCATATGAAAATACAAGTATTGGCACAAAGACAGTTACCCTCCTGACCACACGGACACAAGATAACACACCTGAGAAGGTGCACTCAAGCACAGATTTCACTAGAAGTCCATCTGAAGTACCTAATAGTTCCTCTATTCCTGTATCTAGTACAAGATCCATGTCTCCTGATAACACAATACTCCCAGTACTTCAGGATTTTACATCAGAACATACCAAGTTTACATCAGAAGATCTGACCAGTGGAAATTTCACCAAGTATTATGACTCCAACACCATCACAGAGTCAGAAGAAATATCTATCAGCCAGAGTAGGGATTCTAATGTGACCTCAAACATTGCCCTCTCCCTAGAAACTTCAACCATATCATCACAGCCAGACAATTTCATGAGTTTCAATCCAGCCCCTACAATCACAGAGACATCTACATTTCTAAGCCAAAGTTATGAAGTCCCATCAATTGCAACTTTTTCAACTCTAAAAGGAAGCCAACTGGGCAATTCTCCAGGATATCTTAATGAATCTTCCTTAACATCCTCTGTTACTTCCACAGGAGAAAACAGCACCACTTCTCCTAGTTCTTTTGTCTCAGTCTTTGACTCCTCTAAAGAGAAAATCACAACTAGATTGGACAAACCGTTATATAGTTTGTCCACTTCATTTCCAAGTTGGACCACTAATACACAAACAAGTCAAGAGAGTTCGCAGGTTACCAAGTTTTCACAGACAAGCTCTACTTCCTCTGTTAAATCGGAAATAATTACAGAAGTCAGCAGTTCTATACCCCAATCCAAATTTTCTGCTTCAGAATCCATTAGAGCTGGCAGAACCCTGACGAGAAGCCCTCTTTATTCCCCAGATTCAGAAGATATCACTTCTGGAAGCATTTCCAGACTCATTACCTACCCTAGCACAGAACACATAGGGTTAACCTCCATCTTTGGAACAGCTAATTCAGGATCTTTACTAAATGATACCCTATCCAGGGATACTGCAACTACTGTTCCTATGACAGAATTTTCTTCACCTGAGCCTCAAACATCTCCACATTTATCCTGGATATCTGAGTCTAGCACTTTTGAAGAACAGTCTCAAACAAGTTCTTTATCCAAGGGAAAACACACGTCTGCAGATCCCACATCAACTATGATTGAGAAAACCACACGTTCACCTGTTACTTCTACCTCTCAAGGACAAAATACCTCCTCCCTTGATTTTCTGGCTGCACTGGTAACTTCTATTCATGAAACAATCTCAAATGGAAAAGATACAAGTGTAACTTCTGGAAGCAACTCAGTTCAAAGCCTGGATACTACAGGGCTTTCAACTCCAGGTTCTTCATATAACATGAAAACCTTGCAGACAAGTCACATTCCCCAAAATCATCTGGCAACAAGAGTAGAAACTGATAGTCCTGGAATGCATCCCCAAGGTACTGTGCTAGTTCATTCAGTTCCATCAAGAATAACAGAAATTATGATCTCACAAAGCAATTGGGACACAATTTCCCCATCTAATCCTGCACATGCAGAAACTCAGAAAGCTCTCCCCATAACTTCAATAGAACAGGAAACCACCAGATCTGAAGATACTGATTTAATGAGAAAACATAGTTCTGGTCTTCTTACAGTGTCCACTAGCACAAACCTTGGAATTTCAAGAATAGAAGCTAACTCAACTGATAAAACATCCATTTCAAGCTCTGTATCCTTTGCAAAAACAGCAGACATCTCAGTGGGAAATGCCTCCAGTAGCTCTACACTTTTCTTCCCAAGAACTGACATCAGTCAAGTAGTTAGTGTTGAGGAATCATTCAACATCACCACTCTTTTGAACACATCAGATCCTATAACTCATTCTGGGGCTCTCTCTACTGTAACTCAGACATTTTTACATTCAGACTCAATCTTTCATCCCAGCAGTTCTGAGTTACTCTCATGGACAGACTCTCCACACCATGAAGCAACTTCCTCTGTGAATTCTATAGAAACTATACCTACATCATCTTTTCCTGCTACTTATCCATCAGAAGGACAAGGGCTCTTCTTTCCCTCTTCTGGTGAAACAACTACAGAGGAGTTGGACACAAAGTTAGCTTTCTTTAAAACTTCATTTCCAAGCTGGAGCAATAATGAGCTAGCGATTTCAAAGGACACCAGAACCTCACAAAAATCGTATAATTCCACCAGAACTGAAGTGAACCCTGTGGACATAACCACATCTGAACCTCAGGCCAAATACACTGTATCACCTGAGACTCTTCCGTCAGATAGCACTGCCTCTTCCTTGTTGATAATACCAACCAAGACTTCTGCTTCCCCTCTATTACCACAGAGATCAAACTCCACTTCCTTTCCTAAGACTTCATTCCCCACTTCTGAACTGTTTGAAACAACAAATATATTGGACAGAGGCTTGGAAACTGGAATAACTTTGCCTCCAAATTTGAGAAGCACATCACTTGAAATATTGGGTTTATCTGAAGTTACTACTGATACAGAAAAACGTCATTCTTCCTCAAGTTTCACAGTAACCAACATGAATACTATTACTATGGGACATGAACGAAGTTCCTCTGTATCAATACTCTCTGAGTCATCTAGAGACACTGATACATCAGGAACTCCTCCCTATGTATGGGTGACTACTAAGCCCATATCATTGCCTAACCATTTAGAAACAATAAGATCTAATACTGATCCATCCCATTTGACTTCTGGATTGAGGGACACTAGCATATCACTACAAACAAACAAACCTTCACCTCCTGTGTCCACTCTCCACTTGCCAAGCTCGGAAACTGATGTTACTTCTGCTGTGAACATATCAACCCCATATCATATTCCATCCCCAAAGTTCACTGAATTTCCAGTAGAAACAGTTACCATCTTAAACTCTTCTTCATCTATTGTAGAGTCTACTGGGGAGACATCCTTCACAGATTATGATTTTACTATGCTTTCACCAGAAAGTATCCATGTTCCAAGAACTGATAGACTGCCTTCAGCTGAAACCATTTTGATGGACACAACAGCAACACTTTCTCCCACAGAGATGACTTTAATTGCCACAACCAGCAACCCAACAGGCAGTTCAGCTGTGACTTCTGAGAGTTCCCATTCTATAACTCAGTCAAGCCATTTATTTGCTACCATCGTAAAAAACCCACCTTCTTCAATTTCAACACCATTGCCCTATCCTGCTTCCACTGCTACTGACTCTGCAGCCAGCTCATCCCTCCAGAGAATTGCTACTCCTTCAGGTAATTTACAAACTGAAGCTAACAGTGTTGTGATGATGAATGGTAGCTCTCACTATTCCATGCTTATGTTTACAATCTCAAAGCCTAGTTCCCAACCCATTGAGACATCTTTATCACTCTTGAGAAACATAATGACTGGGAGTGTTGACTTGGGAAGGGTGACAAGTGCTTTTCCAGTTTCTACACATTCAACCAGGTTGATAAATAAGAAGCCCTGTTTTTGCATTCCCAATTACAGGCTGGGGAGGCTCAGAGGCAATACCCCTTTCCTATGAGGTAGAAAGAAAATTAGAAGATCATTATTAAATTCATATTTATGATTTCTGCAGTTTTAATTATTGAATCAGAAAAAAATGCGCAAATTTGTGAATTTCACTCTGATATTCTCCTATATGATCATCATACAATGCTCTCATCATCCCCAATCCCTACCGTGAACTCTTCTTACCCTCTTCTCTACCTTCTTAGTTCCTTCCACTTTCTTTAGAGTCAGTATTCTCTTTTCGAGGCTTTTATTTGTTTGTTTGTTTCCACATGATATAAAATCTATTATACGTATTTTGCTGTCTGCCTAATTTTGTTTTACATGATTATTTCTAGTTCCTAAAAATGGCTTCATTTCATTCTTCTATGTGGCTGAGTAAAACACTCTTGTATATACTATATGTTTTCAAATTCAGTCATTTATTTAAAAGCATGTATCCTTTTATGTGCATTACTGGAGATAGACCCTAGGATCTTGCCCATGTGAGACAAGTGCTTTACCCTCTCCCCCCATAATAGAATATTTTTTAGCAAGCATTGATTGAACTCCTAACAGCAATCAATTTTAAGAACTGAGCTAAGCATAGGCAAAACAGGAAAACAATCGAGGTCATGAGTAATTACTACAATGTAACAGATGGTCTAGGATAACTCTTAATAATTAATGGTGATGAGGATGACAGTTAGCCTTATACAGCACTTATTTCTACGTCAAGTGCTGTTCCATAAGGGTTTTTAATGAAGTTGAGATACAGAGAAGATGTGAAATGATTTTCTCACTATCATAATACTAACAGAATTAAGTTCAGAACTTAGCCAGGTACACGTGATGTATGCCTATCACTGTAGCATGTGGGAAGTTGAGGCAAAAAGATCCTGAGTTCAAAGAGAGCCAGTGCTTTAAAGTGAAACACTATCTGAAAAATCCAGGAGAAATAGCTTAGTGCTAGAATACTTCCCCTAGCATGCATAATGACATAGGTTTGATTCCCCAGCACTCCCTAAGGAAAAACAAAATCACACTATGCAGGAATATAAAGTTATCTTTTTAATCATTAACTCAAACAGAGGTTAATAAAAATTGGAAAATATATGAGATTCTGTAATTATAGTAGCCATAGAAGGCAAGATTTTACAAGGAACATTGCAATCCCTGTCAAATACTACAGAAAGTCCAAGCTGACATAAAGTGAGAGATATTTTGGCAACATTGGGATCCTCAATGAAAAGATAAGTTACGTGTAGAGGACTAGACTTAAGGCAAAGTAATATATAGATAAAAGGCAGAGATTTTGCTTTGATTTGTTTTTGTTCATTCACAAATTCACAATTCATGTGGATTGGCACATATGTTCTATGTCTAAGAAACACATGCAGTCGAGATATATATATATATATATATATATATATATATATATATATATATATATATATATATATATATCATGACTGACAGAATTAAGGTAAGAGTATAATAATCTGTATATGGCAAATGGAGGCCCAGGTTGGCCTGAAACCCATTCTGTAAATTAAGCTGACACTGAATTTAAAATAATTCTGCGCAAGCCTTATGTACAGCAGAGATTATGGATTTTGTCAGAGCACCAGACATGACTCAAGGGAGGGTTTCTGCCTTTGCATTGAACATGCTATTAGAGTTACAGCAAAGTGAAAGAGTAGTAAGGAAAATTATGCAATCATGAAAATGGAAGGAATAAATTGCTTGATGATGTTCCCAGAAATGAAATCACACTTCCAAGATAGCAGTAAGTACAGGAAAAGGCCTCTTAGGGATACTATCCCTGTGAAATAATTAAATTTGATGCTAGATTTTATTTGTGACACAAGTCCAAAAAAATGCCCTCCGAAGCCACTACTACATTATTGGGAAGTATGTTTGAGTTCCTACCTAGATACATTTAACAAGTTGCAAGAGAGCTAGAGATATTTGAAATCATTGACTTACTTTCTCTATACATTTTATTCTATACCATCAAGCAGGCCTCAAATTCCTGATTCTTCTGACCCACCATCCTGAATGTATGGATTTCAGGTCTACAACACTGTATGTTACTTTGATTCTTATTATAGTTCATTTATACTCTGAACTAAAACCAAATCAAATAAAAAGAGAAGAACAACTTTATGTAAAAATGGAAGAAAAGGAGGGCAAGCATAAAAGGCTGGGGATATGATTTATTTGGTAGAGTGCTGCTTGGCATACACAAAGATCTTGGTTCTGTCCCCAATATTGCACAAGCTATGCATGGTGATATGCATCTGTCATCCCAGTACTCTGGAGGTGTAGACAGGAGGATCAGAAACTCAAGGTCATCCTCAGCTATGTATCAAGTTTGAGACATGCCTGGGCTGCATGAGACCCAGCTTTAAAAAAAAAAAAAAGAGTGAGAGAGGCCCCATAGGATGACCAGCAGTCTCATCTAATATGGACCCCTGGTAGCTCCCAGAAACTGATCTACCAACCAGGCAGCATACATTGGAGGGTCAGAGACCCTGGTACATATATAGCAGAGGACTGCCTGGTCTGACCTCAGTGGGAGAGGATGTGCCTAATCCTCAAGAGACTTGAGGACCCAGGGAAGGGAGATGCCTGGTGGACAGAGAGAGCACTCTCTCAGAAGCAATGGGAGGAGTTATGGTATGAGGAGCTGTGGGATGGGAGACGTGGAAGGGCAGGGAGGAGTTATGGTATGAGGAACTGTGGAATGGGAGATGTGGAAGGGCAGGCAATGGCTGGAATTATTTTAAAAAGAAAAGAAAAAGTAAGTGTGAGAAAGAGAAACAGAAAGAAGAGAGGATATGAGGGAGGAAGGGAGGAAGAGAAGGAGTGAGGGACAGTAGGAGAGAGTGAGGGAGGGAGAGGGAAGGAGGGAGGGAAGGAGAGAAATGAAGTAAAGATCAACATTAGAAAGAAAAGCATAAAAGAAAAATAAGGCAGTCAGATATGCACAAAGCCAGGATGGAAAAATAAATTTATAGGAAGGTTATGGATGTAAGAACTGGCTAGTTATCCTGTGTGGCTGTGGTTCAAGGTCACTTTCACAGACTCTAAGAATGACATGTACTCAGTGGACTGATCTATTTAAACAACAGGCTTTCTGGAAAAGATAGTTACTTGCTTTCTTCCTCATCCTCACCTGCAGAAATGGATGATGGCATGCAATACCACACAGACATAGCTAATGGTGCTGTCCATGGAGTCACTGCGGGCCTGGGCAAGGATTCTCTGGCTTCCACATCATCTGCCAACCATAAAGGTAAATCCCACTGTGCATACTCCCAAGAATGTAGAAATAAGACCTGTTACATTATTTCCTCTTTCAGGACAACAAACTTCTTGTTTGCCTTAAAGAGAATGCTGTATGGTTTTTATGAATACTTGTGAGAGTTGGATCTTTATCTAATGGTTACTGTGTAGAAGCCAGTGCATACCAGTATTCTCATAATATGCTGAACAAGCTTTGCTCCAGACCACAAACTTTAATTTCACTTTTCTCTCTTCTCTCTCTAAGGCCTTTCTATGTAACCCAACCTCAACTAACTCAAAAAAAAAAAAAATACTAAGATTTCAAGAAGTAACACCATGTCCTCATTGATATGCTAATTTAATAAAATATATATTGGAAACTGTGATATAAACAGAATATACAGAAAGACAGCAAAAGTACAAAATTTTTATAATTTAATTTTGTGTGTAGGAGTGTTTTGGATAAGCTACAGCTACTCATACATGCTAAGCAGGCACACTGTTGCTAAGGCCTGTTTCAAGCGCCTCATTAGCAGACCTTAGGTCAAGGACTCTGCTGCTGAATAAATCAATAATCAATAATGGCTTTTCAAAAAATGTAGACAAGTACAAATAAAATACCATGTACCCATGTTGTATCCAGGCAGAATTAATCATTAGCATTCATGGAGCCTTTTATACATTACTTTTAAATATATATACTACATGTTAAACCTATTAAAGACAGATCTAGTGATTCCGGGCTATAACACTCACATGGGCAGCCGAGTCAGTAGGACTATGAATTTGACAACAACCTGGATAAGTTAATGGGACCCTTTCCAGAGCATAATTGAAAGAAGAGCTGGGAATATAGCTCAGTGATAGAGTACTTGATTATCATGTGCAAGGCAGTGGATTTTAATCTCACTTCAGGGCATAAGTTCATTTATTAAACATATTAAAATAAATCAAATTATTGGTAAAATTTTCAAGAGATTTTATTCTGTATACTTTATAGTACTGTATATATACAAATATACCAATAACATGTTATTCTGCATATTATAAATTGCTTTAGAAGTTGAATATAATCAAAATACACTGGACAAATTTCCCAAAGAACTAATAAAAAGAAGAATAAAAAAATTAACATCTGTGTGAGATGGTTCAGTTAGTAAAAGTGCTTGTCGTCAGGCATGATGACATGAGTTCAAACCCAGAATCTACACAGTAGAAGAGAATTGGCTCCAGTTCAAAGAAACTACAAACTTGATTCCTACTAGGTACTGACTCCAGCATCAGACTGATCTGACCAAGTTTTACTGGTCAAGAACTCAGAACTGAATTTCCCTTTGTCCTTTCATTGGGGCCTATGAAAAAGTCTTGGATTGGTCTGGCACCTACATATGTCTGGGAACTGCTTATGTGCATGGCACCTATGGAGGTCAAAAGAGAGCATTAGGTTCTAATGTGTAGATTCCAGTCTGGATCACAGTACTTACAGGTGTGCACCACTCTATTCTGATTATGTCATTCTAGGGATTGAATCCAGAACTCCACAAATGTTAGGTAAATGTTCTACCCAATGTACTACAAGCCCTGCTTTATACTCTTAAATGTACATTAACTAATACTGTGAAATATTAAGTGTCTTCCAGAAAATATCTTTCAAAGAATATCTAATCAAACTTTGCTATTAAACATTTGTTAGAACAAAGTCAAACAAGTTCCATTACAGCCACATTTCTAGTAAAAAATGACAAAATCATCTCAGGACTATTACATTATAGATCCCAAACTTTCAAACAAGTGGCACATGCCACCTCTCTCAATTCAAAGGATATACATTGTTATGTACCATTCTTTCTTGCACTCATTTGTTCACTCAGTACTTTGAACTGAGTAGCTACCACAGTCAAACATTAATACATATTACGGAACTAGACTACAGAAAATGAAAATTGCAATCCAGATATTCTAGTAAGAAAATAAATCATAATTAATTCTCAGTGAAGGTGGATTTAAGTTTGCCCATGAAAAAGGACAGAATTAATGGGGCCTGATGAGGATATGTCAGGAGGAGGGGAGAGCTTGAACTTGAGCAATACAGAAAGTAGAGGAGAACAGGAATTGGATTAATGTGGTCACAAACTTATGGAGAAGTTACAGCCCAAATGAATAAAGACTCAGTTGGTAAAATGCTTGCCTAGAATTCACAAATCCCTGAATTTCTAGCCTTTCCAAGATATAAACTAAATGTGATGGTGCAAATTACTAATTAGGAGGCAGGCAGTTCGAAAGTTTAAGAATACCTTCAGCTGTGTGGTTGAGTTTAAGGCAGGTCTTGGAAACAGGAGATCCCATCACACACACACACACACACACACAGAGAGAGAGAGAGAGAGAGAGAGAGAGAGAGAGAGAGAGAGAGAGAGAGAGAGAGACCCCAGAAAATTTAAAAAACAGGAGTAGGGAAAAACAGATGAGTAATGTAGCAAAATTCATAGTACCCTTTCTCAAGCCACAGCATGCCACCCACATCCCATCCCAGAAAAGCAGCATTATATAGGCATGCCTCCCCCTTTTATGATGTAGAGAAAAATCTATGAATTATGTATCAAGAAAATATAAACATTTTTATGATTTGTGTTACATGTCTCAACTTACAGGTCTAACCACAGAAGGGACAGTAAAAGCAGACACCACTACCAGAGCTCTGAAGGTCTCTTCTATTTTCACTCCAAACACCGAAATGTCAACTACAATTTCAACACCTCTGACTCACATCAAGACATCAAAGAAAACAACCAACATCAACACAACAGAGATGATTATCACAGCCTCAGATGCTTCCCACAACTTACTAGAGATGGCACCATCATTTTCCACAGGCCTTAGAGAAAATACTAGCATGGTTGCCAGGACAAGCCCATCTTCTTACAGTAGAAAACCAGAAATTACAATCCCACAGATTCCCAGTCTTAAGACAAAAACCATCCCAAATGTCTATACTTTGACAACTTCCTCTGCTGAGTCTGATACAATCTCATGGATCACCCATGCTTTAGAGATTACTTCAGCTATTGCCAAGACAACCAAAAATGCTTCTCAAGTTGAATTAGATTCCAAGGTATCCACAGTCACCAGTCCCAGAGGAAAAGACAGGTCAACCATTTCTACAGCAGCTGTTTCCTCTGCCATACCAGATTTGGCATCTTTTGAACAAGAAGACAGATTGTTTGGTCCAACTGTATCCATCTCATCTAGTATTCCTGATATGAAAAACTTAGAAGGCCACAGTTCTAAGGAAGATACAAGAACATCTAAATTAATTCTGACTCATTCACCTTCTGAGCCATATAATACAATTTCTCTTATCTCTCATGCTGGGGAAAAGACTGATTCACCCATGTCTACTATTGCTGTCCCTCCATATGTAACAGAAATAATGAGACCACTGTTCACTAGCTCTGGGAGAAGAATCCATACAAAAATCCCAACTATTTATCAAGGTCAATCAATGATCACCCAACCTGGAACAAAAGCCACTTCAAAGGTGTTAATGAGAACAATATCACCTAATAATCAAGAGGTGCAAACTTCAAAATCTGCAAATCCTACTCCTAAACTACAGACCACAAATTCATTGATAACAGATAGTGAGGAACAGCCCAGTTTCACCATGTCTACTCTGGCTGTCTCTCTAGGTGTAATAGAAGGAACCCCATCACCAGTCATTAACAGGGGCACAGAAAGGCATTCAAGGACTGCAACTCTAAATTCTTTCCTAGATCAACCAGAGACCACAACCTCTTGGACCACTAACCCTAAAAAGGAAGCCATTTCAGGCATTCTAACTACAAACTATTCACCTAGTGTTACAGACACGATGACCTCAATAAACATGAACCATACTCCTTCTGAACCACAGAACATAACATTAACTACTCATTCTGTAAGAAACAGTTTAATCACATCTACCATAGTTGTCCATCCAGATATAGCAGAAATGAAACCTTCACAGGCCACTAGCCCAGGCACAGAAAGTAATGTAATGACTTCAAATATGGCTTTTTCACCAGGAAAACATGGAAACATAAATCAATGGGTCAAACATCCTAGAAGAAAAGTAACTTCAGGGATTCTAACTACAGCCATCTCACCTAGTGTTAATAACATAATGACCTATACAACTTTGAAACACTCTCCTTCTGAACCACAACCCATAAAATCATTGGACACCAATGCTGAGGGACATCCCAGTACATCCATGTTAACACAGGCTGTCTCTCCAGGTATAAGAGAAATGATGATATCACAGGCCCCTAATTATGGAAGAGAGACATATATCACCACTTCAACTCTCCCTATTTCTGTAGGTAAAATAGAGTCCACAGCCTCATTGGTGACTCATGCAGAAAAAGAGGCAACTTTGGGGGTTTTACCTACCACCATTTCAACTATTAGTCCAAATATGATGGCCTCAACCGAACTTATGTCTTCTGGACCACACACCACAGCTTCACTGGTCACCCATAATGGAGAACAACATAGTTCAGACATGTCTACACTGCCTGCCTCTTCAGGTATAACAAAAATGAAACAATCACAGGGCACTACCACAGACAAAGAAAGCCAGTCAGTCATTACAACTCTAGCTGTTTCTCAAGCTGTTCCAAAGACTAAATCTATAAACACAACATCAACTGTTCCAGACATGATGATCTCAAAATCTCAGAATCATACTTCTTCGAATGCACATACCATAACATCACTGGTTACCCATGCTGGGACACAACCCAGTTTTTCCATGTCTACTAAGGCAGTCTCTCCAAGTATAACAAAATTAACAGCATCACTGTTCACAGACACAAGCACAGAAAATGTTGCAATAACTTCTCTGCCTATTTCTTCAGGTCAAATGGAAAAAAGAGCCCCATCAGTCACCAAACCTGAAAAAGAAACCACTTCAGAGGTCTTATCTATCACCATTTCAGCTAGTGTTCAACAAATGATGACCTCACCAACTGTTATTCCTTCTGAACCACATACCACAGTTTCATTTGACACCCATGTTGGGGGGCAGTCCAGTTCAGCCATGTCAATTCTACCAGCCACTTCAGATTCAACAAAAATCATACCATCACTGGGCACAAGATCTGGCACAGAAAGCCATTCAGTGACTTCTACTATGGATATTTCCCAAAGTCAATTGGAGACCACAGCCTCAGGAGATACCCATACTGGAAGAGAAGGCAATTCACTGACACTATCTACAGTCGTCTCAACTAGCGCTCCAGACATAATGACCTCAACAAATGAGAATCAAACTTCTTCTGATAGACAGACCATAATATCATTAATCACCCTTGCTGGGGAAGACACCAGTTTATCTGTGCCTTCTCAGGGTGGCTCTCCGGGTATAATGAAAGTGACACCATCATTATTCACTGATGTAGGGACAGATGGCTATGCAATAACTTCAACTCGGCCTGTTTTTTCAGGTCAACTAGACACTAGAACACCATGGGACAAACATTCTGAAACAAAAGTCACTACAGTGGTACTACCTACCACCATTTCAACTAGTATTCCAGAAATGATGACATCGCCAACTCCTATTCCTTCTGAACCACATACCACAGTTTCATTAATCACCCACGCTAGGGGAGCACCCAGTTTGCCTATGTCTGCACTGCCTGTCTCAGGAGCTATACCATCAAAGGTAACTCACCGTGGCAAAGAAGGGCATTCAGTGACTTCAGCTCTAGATGTTTTCTGGGATCAAACAGAATCCACAGCACCATGGGTCTCCCATCATGCAAAAGAAGGACCTTCGGGGGTTCTTTCTACAAAAATCTCAACCAGTGGTCCAGACATGATTATTTCAATAAATAAGAATCAAACATCTTCTGATACACAGACCATGACACCATTAATCACTTATACTGGGGA
The DNA here is from genome assembly GCF_900095145.1 of Mus pahari. Taxonomy (NCBI): domain Eukaryota; kingdom Metazoa; phylum Chordata; class Mammalia; order Rodentia; family Muridae; genus Mus; species Mus pahari. Next base: position 13,923,938 of record NC_034599.1, on the reverse strand, counting down.
ACAGAAAACTTTATATGAATCTACTCAAGGTGTGTCTTCAGCTATAACAAAAGTAACACAATCAATATTCAATGACTTGGGCACAAAAAACTATGCAATGACTTCAATTCTGCCTACTTCTTCACATCAATCAGAGACTAGAACCAAATGGATCACTCATTCTAAGCTAGAACGAATGTCAGGAGTCCTATCTACAACAAATTCTTCTAGTCCACCAGAAATGATGACTTCCTCAACTCCTATTACTTCTGAACCACATGCCACAGTTTCATTAGTCACCCATGTTGGGGAACAACACAGTTTAGCCATGTCTGCTTTGACTGCATCTCCAGGTATAACAGAAATCATGCCTTCAGAGCAAACTCACACTGGCACAGAAATCCATTCAGTGACTTCAACTTTGGATGTTTCTGCAGTTCAAGAAGAATTAACAACTGGATGGGTAACCCAATCAGAGAAAGAAGGAACTGCAGGGGTTCTTTCTACAGCAATCTCACTTAGTGCTCCAAACATGACATCAACAACACTAAACAATACTTCTCTTGATACACAGACCATACCATCATTCATGAAACATTCTGGGGGAAAATCCAGTTTATCTATGTCCACTCAGGGCATCTCTCCCAGGATAACAGAAGTGACACCATCACTATTCACTGACTTAGGCACAGAAAGATATGCAATGACTTCAGCTATGCCTGTTTCTTCAGGACAATCAGAGACTAGAAAACCATGGAACACTAATTCTGAAATGGAAACTACTCCTGGAGTTCTACCTACCACCATTACAACTAATGTTTCAGAAATGATTACCTCATCTACTAGTTTTCCTTCTGAACCACATACCACAGTTTCATTAGTAACCCAAGTTGGTGGAAAGTCCAGTTCAGCCATGTCTACTCTCCCTGCTTCTCTAGACAGAACAGAAATCAAACCATCACTGGTCACTCACCCTGACACAGAGAGCAATTCAGTAACTTCTACTCTGGATATTTCCACAGGTGAAGCAGAATCCTCAACCCCAGCAAGTATCCATACTGGAAGAGAAGGCACTTCAGAGACAGTATCTAGAAACACCTCAACTAGTGTACCAGATATGATGACCTCAATAACTAAGAGTCACTCTGCCTCTAATACACAGATCATGGAATCATTGGTCACCCACAGTGGAGGAAAGTCCAGTTTGTCCATGTCTGCTCAGCATGTCACTCCAGATATAACAGAAGTAACACAATCACTCTTCACCAACTTGGGCTATGAAAGAAACACAGTGCTTCCTACTCTGCCTGTATCCCCAGGTCAGCCAGATACTCAAGAACCATGGGTAATTCACTCAGGAAAGGAAGCTACTTCTGGAGTTCTACCTACCACGACTTCACCCCATTTTTCAGAACCGATGACCTCACCAACTGATATTCTTTCAGAACTACATAACACAGGTACATTACTAACCCAAGTTGGGGGACAGTCCAGTTCAGCCATGTATATTCTGCAAACCTCTACAGGTAGAACAAAAATCAAACCATCAGTGGTCACTCAACCTGGCACAGAAAGCCTTTCAATTCCTTTGACTCTGGATATTTCCCAAAGACAAACAGAATCCACAACACCTTGGGCAACCCATCCTCCTAGAAAAGGGACTTCAGAAGTACTATCAACAACCATCTCCAGCAGTTCTCCAGCTACAATAACTTCAATAACTAAGAATCAAAGTTCTTTTGATACACAAAACATAACATCATTTATCACCCATGCTGAGGTACAACCCAGTTTATCTGTGTCTATGCAGGGTGTCTCTACTGGCAAAGCAAAAGTGTCAGCATCACTATTCACTGACTTAGGTAGAGAAAACTATGCAATGACTTCAACTTTGCCGGTTTCACCAGGTCAAGCAGAAACTAAGGCACCATGGGACACTAATTCTGAAATGGAAGAGATTTCTGGGACCTTATCTACCATTGTTTCATCTGGTGTTCCAGAAATGATGACCTCACCAAATGTTATTCCTTTAGAACCACATACTAAAGTGCCATTATTTAATCATGATATGGGGCAACCCACGTCAATAATGTCTACTTTGCATGTCTCTCCAGGTATACCAGAAATTAAACCAACACTGGACACTAGCTATGGAGCAGAAAGCCATTCATTGACTTCTAATATGGATATATTCATAGATCAAGCAGGATCCACAACCACATGGGCCACCCTTACTGGGACAGAAAACACATCAGGGATTGAATCTACATTAATCTCAACAAGTGATCCAGAGATGATGACTTCAATAACAAAGAATCAAACATCTTCTGAAACACAGACCATAACATCATTCATTACCCATGCTGGAGGAGAAAGCACTTCAGGGACTGTATCTACAATAATCTCAACCAGTGCTCCTGAGACAATGACTTCAATAACCAAAAGTCAAACTTCTTCTGATACACAGATCATCCATGCTGGAGGACAGCACAGTTTATCTGTGTCTACTCAGGGTGTCTCTCCCATGATAACAGAAGTAACACCATCAGAGTTCACTGACTTAGGTCCAAAAAGTTATGCAATGACTTCAACTTTGCCTGCTTCACCAGGTCAAGCAGAAACTAATGGGACCATTACACCATGGGACAGTAATTCTGAAATGGAAGCAACTTCTGGGCCTTTATCTACCACTATTTCAGCTGATGTTCAGGAAATAATGACCTCACCAACAGTTATTCCTTCAGAACCACATACTAATGTGTCATTAGTCACTCATGTTGTGGAGCAATCCAGTTCATCCATGTCTACCCTTCATGTCTCTCTAGGTATACCAGAAATTCCACCATCAGTGGACACTAGCTATGACACAGAAAGCAATTCAGTGACTTCTACACAGGTTATTTCCATAGATCAAGCAGGATCCATAACCACATGGGCTGCCCATCCTGGAAGAGGAAACACTTCAGGAACTGAATCTACATTAATCTCATCCAATGATCCAGAGATGATGACTTCAATAACCAAAAATCAAACTTCTTCTGAAACACAGACCATAACATCATTCATTATCCATGCTGGAAGAGAAAGCACTTCAGGGACTGTATCTACAATAATCTCAACCAGTGCTCCTGAGATGATGAATTCAGTAACTAAGAATCAAACTTCTTCTGATATACAGATCACCCATGCTGGAGGACAGCCCAGTTTATCTGTGACTACTCAGGATGTCTCTCCCAGGATAACAGAAGTGACACCATCAGATTTCACGGACTTAACCTCAAAAAGCTATGCAATGACTTCAACTTTGCCTGCTTCACCTAGTCAAATAGAAACTAAGACACCAAGGGACAGTAATTCTAAAATGGAAGCCTCTTCTGAGCCCTTATCTACCACTATTTCATCCGGTGTTTCAGAAATGATGACAGCACCAACAGTTATTCCTTCAGAAACACAAACTAAAGTTGAAATAGTCACACATATTATTGGGAAATCAACATCAGTTGGGTCTACTCTCCCTTTTTCTCCAGGTAGAATAGAAAATATGCCATCACTGGTCTCTAGCTCTGGCATACAAAGTCATTCAGTGACTTCTGTTCAGGATACTTCTATAAATCAAGCAGTGTCCACAACCACATGGGCCACCCATACTGGAAGAGAAAACACTCCAGGAACTGAATCTACATTAATCTCAACCAGTGCTCCAGAGATGATGACTTCAATAACCAAAAATCAAACTTCTTCTGATACACAGACCATAACATCATTCATCACCCCTGCTGCAGGACAGCCCATCTTATCTGTGTCTACCTATGGTGTCTCTCCCAGAATAACAGTAGTGACACCATCACAATTCACTGACTTAGTCACAGAAAGCTATGCAATGACTTCAACTTTGCCTGCTTCACCAGGTGGAGCAGAATCTAAAACACCATGGGACACTAATTCTGAAATGGAAGCCATTTCTGGGCCAGTACCCACTACTATTTCATCTGGTGTTTTAGAAATGATGACCTCACCAACAGTTATTCCTTCAGAACCACATACTAA
>NC_034599.1:13917925-13918967 GCF_900095145.1 Mus pahari | reverse complement strand
AGGTATACCAGAAATTCCACCATCAGTGGACACTAGCTATGACACAGAAAACAATTCAGTAACTTCTACAATGGGTATTTTGATAGATCAAGCAGGAACTACAACCACATGGGCCACCCAGACTGGAAGAGGAAACACTTCAGGCACTGAATCTATATTAATATCAACCAGTACTCCAGAGATGATGACTTCACTAACAAAGAATCCAAATCCTTCTGAAACACAGACTATAACATCAATCATTACCCATACTGGAAGAGAAAGCAGTTCAGGGACTATATCTACAATTATCTCAACCAGTGCTCCTGAGATGATGACTTCAGTAACTAAGAATCAAACTTCTTCTGAAACACAGGCTATAACAGCATTTATGAACCATGCAGGAGGACAGCCAAGTTTATCTGTGTCTACTCAGGGTGTCTTTCCCAGGATAACAGAAGTGGCACCATCACAAATCACTGACTTAACCTCACAAAGCTTTGCAATGGCTTCAACTTTGCCTGTTTCACCAGGTCAAGCAGAAACGAAGACACACTGGGACAGTAATTCTGAAATGGAAGCCACTTCTGGACATTTATCTACCACTATTTTACCTGGTGTTCCAGAAATGATGACCTCACCATCTGTATTTCCTTCAGAACAACAAACTACAGTTCCATTAGTCACCCATTATGTGGGTCAACCAACTTCAGTCATGTCTACTCTCCCTATCTCTCCAGGTAGAAGAGAAAGTATTCCATCATTTGTTCCTATCTCTGGCACAGAAAGCCATTCAGTGACTTCTACTCTGGATATTTCTTTGAATAAAGCAGTATCCACAACCACATGGGCCACCAATAAAGTAAGAGGAATCACGCAAGGAACTGAATCAACATTAATCTCAACCAGTACTCCAAAGACGATAACTTCAATAAGTAAGAATCAAACTACTTCTGATACACAGACCATAACATCATTCATCACCCATGCTGGAGGACAGCCCAGTTTATCTGTGTCTACTCAGGGTGTATCTCCCAGGATAACAGTAGAGACACCATCAGAA
>NC_034599.1:13911150-13917914 GCF_900095145.1 Mus pahari | reverse complement strand
ATGGGACAGTAGTTCTGAAATGGAAGCCACTTCTGGGCCATTATCTACCACTATTTTACCTGGTGTTCCAGAAATGATGACCTCACCATCTGTATTTCCTTCAGAACAACAAACTACAGTTCCATTAGTCACCCATTATGTGGGTCAACCAACTTCAGTCATGTCTACTCTCCCTTTTTCTCCAGNTAGAACAGAAAGTATTCCATCACTTGTCCCTAGTTCTGGCACAGAAAACCATTCAGTGACTTCTACGCTGGATACTTCTATAGCTCAAGCAGTATCCACAACCCCATGGGACACCCATACTGGAAGAGGAAACACTTCAGGAACTGAATCTACATTAATCTCAACCAGTGCTCCAGAGATGATGACTTCACTAACAAAGAATCCAAATTCTTCTGAAACACAGACTACAACATCATTCATTACCCATGTTGGACGAGAAAGCAGTTCAGGAACTGTATCTACAATAATTTCAACCAGTGCTCCTGAGAAGATGACTTCAGTAACTAAGAATCAAATTTCTTCTGATACACAGAGTGTAACATCATTCATCACCCACACTGGAGGACATCCCAGTCTATCTGTGTCTACTCAGGGTGTCTCTCCCAGGATAACAGAATTGACACCATCACAATTTACTGACTTAAGCACAAAAACCTATGCAATGACTTCAACTTTGCCTGCTTCATCAGGTCAAGCAGAATCTAAGACACCATGGGACAATAATTCTGAAATGGAAGCCAATTCTGGGCCCTTATCTTCCACCATTTCATCTGGTGTTCCAGAAATGATGACCTCACCAACTGTTATTCCTTTAGAACCACATACTAAATTTCCATTATTCACTCCTGATGTGGTACAATCCAGTTCATCCATTTCTACTCTGTCTGTCTCTCCGGGTATACCAGAAATTATACCATCATTGGTCACTAGCTATGTTTCAGAAAGCCATTCATCACCTTCCACTCTGCCAGTTTCTTCAAGTCAATCCGAGTCCCTAGCCCAATGGAACACCTATACTGCACATGAAGCGACTTCAGGGAATCTATCTCCAACCATCTCACCTAGTGTTCCAGAAATTATGACCTTAACCACTTTAAATCACACTCTTCCTAAATTGCAAACTATAACATCATTGTTCACTCATGTTGGTGGCCAGCCAAGCTTAAGTGGGACCACCATGGCATTTTCTCCAAGTATACCAAAATTGACATCACCGAGTACAAAATTTGGTATAGAAAGCCACCATACCACTGTGTCTTTGTCTCCAAGTCTGTCAGAGACTACAGCCTCTTTGGTGACTCCTTCTCAAAAAGAAGCCAGTTTAGGTGTTCCAACTACTACCATTCCTTCTACTATTCTAGACATGATGACCTCACCGTCTCGTCTTACTTCTGAACTATATACCACAACTTCACTGACCACCCCTCTTGAGGGACAGCCTAGTTCATCTATGTCTACTCTGGCTGTTTCTCCTGGTGTAACAGAAATGATACCATTACTCTTAACTAGTTCTAGCACAAAAACCCATTCAGCATCTTCAACTCTGGGTGCTTCTCCAGGTCAACTAGAGACCTCTGCCTCAATGGTCACCCCTTCTGAAAGAGAAGCCACCTCAAATATTCTAAGAACAGACATCTCTCCCAGTATTCCAGACTTGATGGCCTCAACAACTCATAATCCTTCTGAACCACATACCGCAATATCATTGGTCACCTATGTTGGGGGACAATCCAGTCCAGGTATTTCTACTCTGACTAAGTTTCCTAGTATAAAAGATATAATGACACCACTGGCCAATACCTCTGTGGTAGAGACACATAAAACTGTTCCAACTCTGTCTGTTCCTGCAGATCAAAGAGGGACCACAGCCTTGTGGGTCACCCATTCTGGAAAAGAAGTCATGTCAACAGTTTCTAGTCCACCTACTTTACCTGGTGATTCAGAAAGAACTGAAACGTGGCTCATACTTTCTGCCAAGACCAGCACCCCGCACCCCACAACAACTTCCACATTGTCTTATAATGACATCACTTCCTCAGTATCTGAGGTAGAGACCAGCTCAGCCATAACTCTTTCATCTGGTGCTTCTGAGGAAGCAGCCTCTCACCCTGTCCACACTGGCACTGAGACAAGCACATACACGCTAACTGTAACCCCTTCATCTATTTCACCAGGAATCACAGGCTTACAGCCTTCCAGCCCTTCCAAAGAATATACTCTGACTATGTCCTCTAGTCTTCCTGTGTTTCCTGATCATCCTACAACTAGTAAATTTAGTACTGCAACTTCACAAAATATAGAAACTTCACCATCTCTCAGTACAATTAGACTTTCAGCTTTTGTCAGTGATGTCATAAGCCCCGCCATGACCTTATTACCATCAGAGTCTTCAACACATGCATTCACTGACCTGGAAACTACAAGTGAAACCACTCATTCAGCTACCACAAGTTCAAAACCTACTGGGGATAAGACTACAACTACACTACCTGAAAGTTCTTCTGCCCTTCTGACCACACGTAGAATATCCACATTGCCCCATGAGAATGTGACTTCAAGGCCAAGTAAGCATGATGCTTTTTATTGTAGTAATGTATAATATATGTGTGTATAATGTAAATATTTCTTCTGTAGATGTTTTAGGTGCACAGTTCAGTATTGTTTGTACAGTGTTATGTACCACCACTTTCAGTTTTCAGGTAGTTGTTAGAGTCCTGTTAGTTACTGGCTTGCTGGGGATTGAATCCAGGACCTCACATACTTTGCAAGGGCTATGCTACTAAGCAATACCCACAACCCTCCAAATAATTTTAATCACCACAAATTAACATTTTGTACACACTGAGCAGTAATTCCTCATTCTACATTCCTCCCAACTATTAGTGACTGTATTGGTTTCCTTTCTATGTACTGCATAGCTGAAATACAAGCTTTCATCATTCATAACACCTTACTTTGACTCATGTTTTTCTGTACCCTCCTCCACAGTGTTCCCTAATCATTAACATGGGTGACTCATTGTTATTTATTTATGTGTTCATACTATCATTTACCTATTTGTGTGTGTGTGTGTGTGTGTGTGTGTGTGTGTGTGTATGGTGTTTGCATTCAGAAACAAGACAAGAACATCAGGTATTTTCCTCTGTTACTCTTTATTCCCTTGTATTTGCTTCATTTCATTCCCTAATGGTAGGGTCCTTCGCTGAAACTTGGAACTAGACTGGCAGTGAAGAATCCCCAGAGATCCCCTGTCTCCACCCACATGACATTCTGGTGTTTGAGGCACACATGTGGCCATGTTTAATTTTTTACATGGGTGCCAAGGATTTGAACTCAGGTCCACATACTGGCACAGCAAGCACTCTCACACATAGATTGCTCTTCACACCTCCAAAAGCTATGAGTTTCTTATCAAAATTTGAAGTGAGATATTTTTCTTTTATTCTATTTTTTAAATTATATTTTCTTTTCTTTTTTCTATTCTCCCTTCAAACCCTCCCAGAAACCATTCCTTGCTGTTTTTCAAATTTACAGCCTTTATGTCATTTTTTTTACATGCATGTATGCATATGTAATTTATATAGTCTACCCTGTCTGTGTAATGTATGCATATTTTAAGAGCTTGTCTATTGGTATTATAAAACCAATTAGTGTGTGTTTTCTTGTTCACTCTGAGTATTCCTTAGTTACCTATTGCTCTTGAGTAGGACTGATTTGTAACCTTTATCCATTCACTTGCCATACTATTTTTGTTGTGGTTCAGCTGATGTTTAGGCAGTCATGTTGGTTAAAATTTTGGCATGGAGCGTCTGACATTACTAACAAAGAAAATCACACAGTCACTCCTGATCCTCTGGCTTTTACAATCCCTCTGCCCTCATTCTTCCTCAATGCTCCCTGGACCTTTGTCACTACAGTGTTTTATAGTTACCTCCATTTGAACTGTGCTCCTAAACTCAGTCCTTTGATTGGTTATTCTCTTTGAAGTGGTCTCTGTCTGTTGCAAAAATAAGTTTCTTGAAAAGAGGTGAGAACTAAACTTTTCTGTGTGCATCAGAAAAAAATGTTTAGATTGTTGTTTTGGATTATGCTAGTTTAATAAATTAATTATTGTATGTTTTTCTGGGTAATGATTTTCAGTACTAAGTTCCCAATATGAAGCATGATTTGCTCATTTTTGAGAATGTCTTAAAACTAACTTAAGAACTGTTGGTTGTCACAAAGACATACATGCCACTACTTCCCCGATAGGGTTATTGTGGAATGTTAGTAGTTGCTGTGGTTCATAGGCATTAAAGCTGGGTAAGATGATTTGTTGCTTTTCTCCTTTGAAATCTTCCACAGTGCTCTTACCATGAAAGCTAGTCTTCAATGAGGAAGTATCCAAAACAGTTCCAGTTCAGGGTCTTCAGTACCCTGTGTCTGAAATACATGGTGTCTTCAGAAAACAGGGACTCCCAGATGGGGGATGGGGAAGAGCAACCAAAGGCAACAGCAATGGGAATCTGCTGTAAAATTTCCATGTTCATTTCTGATTCTGCTAGTTTGGGTCCTCTCTTTTGGTGAGTTGGACCAAGGAATTTCAATTTTGTTTATCTTCTCAAAGAACAAAATTTTAGACTTGTTGAGTCTGTATTGTTTTCTGTTCTGATTTTTACTATTTTTTATTTCTAGTTATCAAGGGGGGTTGGATGTAGTTCTTGCTACTTGTAATTGTTAAGTTGCATCGTTAAGTCATTTTTGTGCTCTTTTTTATTTTTTTAAATGTAGGTACCTATGTGGAATTGTTTTAATATCACCCTGCAGGTTTATTTTGCTGTGCTTTTATTCTTTTCATTCAGTTCCAGGATATTTTGTTTCAAATACTTTTGGTTTCTCCTTTGAACCATCTGTCATTCCATAGTGAGTTGTTTAATCTCCATGGTTTGTATACTTACTAGAGATTTGTTTGCTATAAATTTTAAGTTTTATAGCATTGTGGTCAGATAAGACACAAGTTGTTTCAATCATTTTGAATTTTTAAATATTTATTTTATGTTCCAGAATGTGCTCTATTTTAGAATTTTTTAATGTGTTTCTATAAAGAATGTATTGTTCTTTGGTGTCTGGATTGGCTATTTTGTATGTTTGTCAATCTATTTGATGTATGATGTCTATTAATTCCAATCTCTCTCTCTCTCTCTCTCTCTCTCTCTCTCTCTCTCTCTCTCTCCCCTCTCTTTCTCTCTCTTACTTTTTTCGGGAAAACCTATATATTGGACCAATCAGGTACTAAAATAACCCACTGTTAATGAAATTATGCTAATCTGTGTCTTTAAATCCAAGAGTGGCATTTGTGTTTGTGTGAATTTGAGGACCTCAGAGTTTGGTGCATATATGTTTAGGATAGTAATGTTTGCTTGGTTAACTGTTCTCTTCATTAGAATGACAGATCACTCTTTATCACTTCTGAATAATTTCAAAGTGAAATCTATTTTGTCAAATATTAAAAATGCAATGGCTGCCTGTTTCCTGTTCCCATTCGATTGGTGAATTTTTTACATCTTTTTACTCTTCGGTGATCTTGGAATCTTTGAAACTATGATATATTTCTTGTGGAGAACAGGTAGAATGATTTTGTTTCTTGATTCATTCAGTCTTCCTGTATCTTTTGATTGGAAATGTATGGTCATTAATATTTAAAATTATTATTAAAGTATACATGTTAATTGTGGACCTCACATTGTTGAGTTTTCGTGCTGTTGTGTTTTCAGTTCTGTTTTGTATTTTTATAATTATGGCTTCATATTTCTTTCCACGGTCTCTCTGCTGTGCTAATTCTTCTCTTCTGTTTGAGGTAATTATTCCTATATTTCCTTTAGGTTTGGTTTGAAGGATATAATTCTCTTAGGCTGTGTATATTGTATAGAATTTCCATTCTCCATCAATTTTGGCAGATAATTTTGCTGACTATGTGATTCTAGGCTTTCTATCATCTTCTATCACTGAGTCTTTTAACACTTACAATTCATTGCTCCAGGTTCTTCTGGCTCTCAAAGTTTCCAGGGAGAAATCAGCTAATATTTGGATAGGTTGTGATTATGGTTTGTTTGTTTGTTTTCCTCTTTCAGATATCAGTACACATTCTTTGTTATGTACATATTAGTGTTTTAACTATGATATGCTGTGGCAATTTTCTTTCCTGGTCTTGTCTATTAGATGTCATATGTGCTTCTTGTATCTGTATAGATATGTCTTCCTTGGTTTCAGGTAGACTTCATTAATGATATTGTTGGAGATTTCTATAGAAGTGACTTAGGACTTTTTTCACTACAATTCAAATGTTTAAAGCTTTTCTGGTCTCCCCTTTCCTCTTTCTGTCCTTTATATATTGTTTGTTTGTACGCCTTCATAGCTCTGGCTTATTTTATTCGGATCTTCATCTTTTTTTTTTTTTTTAATTTCCAATTTTATTTACTTTTTTGGTTATACCTTTTTTAAACATTTTATTATTATTATTATTATTATTATTATTATTATTATTTTCTTTATTTACATTTCAAATGCTATCCCAAGAGTTCCCTATGACCCACCCCCACCCCTGCTCCCCTACCCACCCACTCCCACTACTTGGACATGGCCTTCCCCTGTGCTGAGTCATACAAAGTTTACAAGACCAAGGGGCCTCTCTTCCCAACGATGGAAACCAGGCCATCTTCTGCTACATATGCAGCTAGAATTTCGAGCTCAGGGGGTACTGGTTAGTTCATATTGTTGTT
>NC_034599.1:13886967-13911139 GCF_900095145.1 Mus pahari | reverse complement strand
GAAGTTCTCTTTCTTTGTTGGATCTTTGTGTGGTTTAGGTATCAGAGTAATTGTGGCTTCATAGAATGAATTGGGTAGAGTACCTTCTGTTTCTATTTCACGGAATACTTTGAGGAGAGTTGGAATTAGATCTTCTTCATCTTAGAACCCTGATATTTTATCTTCTGATTGATTTGTTTTATGTGTAAGGCTTTTCTTTGAGTTTTCTCGTTGACTCTTTGGGTTTTACATTTCCATCATTATTTCAGCATGAGTTGTCTTCAATATTTTTATCTTCTTATTGAGTTCTATATCTAAGTACTGGGTTGTGTTCATGTTTTGCGCATTACTCCAATGTTTAGTCTTCTTAAGTTCTTTCTCCTTAATTTAGTTGAACAGCTACTTTGTGTCTTTTTCAAACTCCTAAAAATTTTTTTTCGATGAAGTATATGATTTTCTTGAAGTCCAGGATCCCAAACTTCATTTTTGGTAATTTTCTTTAGCAAATATTTATGCAAGACTGATAGGTTTTGGAGAGAGCATACTGGTTTGATTTTATTTTTATTTTTTCGAGACAGGGTTTCTCTGTATAGCCCTGGCTGTCCTGGAACTCACTTTGTAGACCAGGCTGGCCACTGGAACTCAGAAATCTACCTGCCTCTGCCTCCTAAGTGCTGGGATTAAAGGTATGTGCCACCATCGCCCTGCTTGGTTTGATTTTTATATTATTCGTATTTTTATGATGAAATACATCTTTAGTTAGTTCTAAGTTATAATTATTATCATTATATTTATAATAATGGTGGAAAAGGCTTTGGTATAATGAAGTTAGATGAACAGAGCAGACTAGGCAGAATGTACATCTTGGTTCAAAATGTGAGTGTGGAGTTAGATCTGGCTGAGGTTAAATATGGTATAGGAGGGTCCTGTGTTGCTGTGTTGTGTATCTCCCTCCATACTGGTATGCCCAAGTGCTGCTGGCAAGTGTTCAGGGGAGACAGAACACAGTCCTTGATAGGGGTTCCGGTCCATGTTTCCCTGGGTGAGAAACAGCAGAGTCTATGACAGATCCTGCAGAGTCTAAGATGGATCCTGTAGTTCCTGGTCTCCTATGTACTCTGAAACCTCTGGGGTACTGGTGTGAGTTGGGAACAGGTAGTTAGTCCATGTTTCCACTCAGGGTATCTATGGGGTTGGAAGAGAGACCTTCTCTGGGAGATTTAGACATGACTGTTTATGACTAAGGCCTCCCCCTTCAGCAACTCTTTATGAAGGATGGTCCTTGCTTGTCCAAACTGTTTTATTTGATGGTGGATATAAATAAATATGCCTTACTCAGGGTGAACCAGGGATTAAATACCTTTTCTGGGAAAGAAAGCCCAGGTCTGGAAGCTCATTGGCTGAATGAACAGTAGGGGCCTAACTGGACACCTTCTTAGCTTGGAGAACTCCAAGATTTTATGCTTTATAACCTATTGTTGTCCTATCAGTGGTATGTTATGATTACATGTTTCAGATCAGGTAGTTTGGCAGGCAGCTGGCTCCACGCTTGACATTCTCAATTCTAAGATTCCCCGGGGTTTGAGCCTGTTCAACCTTACCAGCTCTTCTGTCTGGGCAAGGTCTACTTGCCCTATACTGTCGTTTGGGGGTGGGTAGGTAGCATTAAGCACAAATCTAGAGGTTGATTTTGGTACAGGCAAGGCTGGGCAGAGTAGGCCAGGTAACTTTATGAAAAATGCATTCAAGGTTTGACAGGTTGGAGAGGGTTAATGGATGGGAAAGTTCAGGGAAACTCACCAGCATAGAGAAAGATATGGAAGACCTGGCTGGTTGATGTCGTTGTCGCTGTTCTATTGCTGTGAAAACACATCATGACCATGGTTTATAAAACAAATCATTTAGTTGAGACTTGCTTACAGTTTCGGAGACTTAGTCCATTATCATTGTGACAGGAAGGAGACAGCACACAGGCAATTGCTGGAGCAGTTACTGAAAACTATATAATAATCTGCAGATAGAGAGATTCTGGCCTTGTCATAGGTTTTTAAAACCTCAAAGTTCACGTCCAGTGACATACTTCCTCCAACAAAACCATACCCCCTAAGGCCTTTTTCAAATAATAATAATCCATGATTACTAAACATTCAGGATTTGCTTTAAATATTTTATCTCCTTGAACACAGAACTTAGTCCATTACACTTTCTTTCCCCTTAATGTAAATACATTTTGAATTTCTCCTTGTTCCGCCTGTAACTTTTTATTGTAGATCTGCATCAGAGTGACCACCAATAACCATACTAGGCTACCTTGAACTCTCCTTTACCAATGCTTTTAACCCAAAATGCTTCAATTTTGCCTTAGCCATATTGGAGGGGAAGATTTAAAGGCAGAAATCACCCATATTCTTCTACATAATATCACAGGACTAGTCTTTAGACCACTGACTAATATCCTACTCCTCTAAAATCTTTTAAGTGTGGCCACCCATTCCACATTGCCCTCAGCTTGAATGTCCTCTATGCTTCTACTAGGATAGTTCATTAAACCCTATTTAAAGTACCCAACAAGCTTTCTAGTCCGAAGTCCTAAAATCTTCCACTCTGCTCCAACAAACAGCATTGTCATGTATATCTTAGCTACACTCATTGGTACAAACTTCTTTTCTGTCTTGGTCAATTTCCTTTTCTTTTTATTGTTTTGTTAAATATTTTCTTCATTTACATTTCAAATGCTATCCACAAAGCCCCCTATACTCATCCCTTGCCCTGCTCCCCAACCCATCCAGTCCCGTTTCCTGGCCCTGGCATTCCCCTGTACTGGGGCATATGACCTTCCCAGTACCAAGGGCCTCTCCTCCCATTGAGGGCTGACTAGGCCATCCTCTGCTACAGAGACACAGCTCTGGAGGGTGCTGGTTAGTTCATCTCATTGTTCCTCCTATAGGGTTGCAGACCCCTTTAGATACTTGGGTACTTTCTCTAGCTCATTCATTAGGGGTTCTGTGTTCCACCCAATAGGTGACTGTGAGCATCCACTTCTGCATTTGCCAGGAATTGGCATAGACTCACAACAGAGAGCTATGTCAGATTCCTGTCAGCAAAATATTTCTGGCATATGCAATAGTGTCTGGGTTTGGTGGTTGTATGTGGGATGGGTCCCCAGGTGGGGCAGTCTCTGGATGGTCTTTTCTTCCATCTAGATTCGAAGTTGGTCTCTGGAACTACTTCCATGGGTATTTTGTTCCCCATTCTAAGAAGGAACTAAATATGCACACCTTGGTTTTCCATCTTCTTGAGTTTCATATGTTTTGCAAATTGTATCTTGGATATTCTAAATTTCTAGGCTAATATCTGCTTATTAGTGAGTGCATATCATGTGTGTTCTTTTGTGATTGGGTTACCTCTCTCAGGATGATATCCTCCAGATGCATCCATTTGCCTAAGAATTTCATGAATTCATTGTTTTTAATTGCTGAGTAATACTCCATTGTGTAAATGTACCACATTTTATGTACCCATTCCTCTGTTGAGGGACATCTGGGTTCTTTCCAGCTTCTGACTATTATGAATAAGGCTGCTATGAACATAGTGGAGCATGTGTCCTTATTACAAGTTAGAACAGCTTCTGGGTATATGCCCAGGAGAAGAACTGCTGGAAATTCTGGTAGTACTATGTCCAGTTTTCTGAGGAACTGCCAGACTGATTTCCAGAGTGGTTGTTCCAGCATGCAATCCACCAACAATGGAGGAGTGTACCTCTGTCTGCACATCCTCACCAGCATCTGCTGTCACATGAATTTTGGATCTTAGCCATTATGACTGGTATGAGGCAGAATTTCAGGGTTATTTTGATTTGCATTTCCCTGATGATTAAGGATGTTGAACATTTTTTCAGGTGTTTCTCAGCCATTCATTATTCTTCAGTTGAGAATTCTTTATTTCTGTACCCCATTTTTTAATAGGGTTATTTGATTTTCTGGAGTCCATCTTCTTGTGTTCCATATATATATATATATATATATATATATATATATATATGATATTTAGGATTGGTAAAAAGTCTTTCCCAATCTGTTGGTAGCCTTTTTGTCTTATTGACAGTGTCTTTTGCCTTACAGAAGCTTTGCAATTTTATGAAGTCCCATTTGTCAATTCTCAATCTTAAAGCACAAGCCATTGCTGTTCTATTCAGGAAATTTTCCTCTGCGTCCATATCTTCGAGGCTTTACCCCAATTTCTCCTCTGGTTTCAGTGTCTCTGGTTTTATGTGGAGTTCCTTGATCCACATAGACTTAACCTTAGTACAAGGAGATAAGAGTGGATCAATTCACATTCTTCTACATGATAACCACCATTTGTACCAGCACCATTTGTTGAAAATGCTGTCTTTTTTCCACTGGATGATTTTAGCTCCATTGCCAAAGATCGAGTGACCATAGGTGTGTGGGTTCATTTCTGGGTCTATTCCATTTATCTACCTGTCTGTCTCTGTACCAGTACCAGGCATTTTTTTATCACAATTGCTCTGTACTACAGCTTTAGGTAAGGCATGGTGATTCCACCAGAGGTTCTTTTATCATTGAGAAGAGTTTTTCTATCCTAGGTTTTTGTTATTCCAGATGAATTTGCAAATTGCCCTTTTTAATTCGTTGAAGAATTGAGTTGGAATTTTGATGGGGATTGCATTGAATCTGTAGATTGCTTTCGGCAAGACAGCCATTTTGACTATATTGATCCTGCCAATACATGAGCATGGGAGATCTTTCCATCTCCTAAGATCTTCAATTTCTTTCTTCAGACACTTGAAGCTCTTATCATACATATCTTTCACTTCCTTAGTTAGAGTCACACCAAGGTATTTCATATTATCTGTGACTATTGTGAAGGGTGTTGTTTCCCTAATTTCTTTCGCAGCCTGTTTATCCTTTGTGGAGAGAAAGGCCATTGATTTGTTTTAGTTAATTTTATATCCCGCTACTTCCCTGAAGCTTTTTATCAGGTTTAGGAGTTCTCTGGTGGATGCTTTAAGCTCCTCCTGACATGATGTTACTGCTATGATTGTACTCTGGAACTCTGAGCCAACACATGACAGGTATTTTAAACTCCCCTTGTCAGGTATTTTGGCACAGTGATAGGAAAGTAAATTAATAATATAGGAACTGATTGAACTACTGTGGAATGTTGTATTTGAGATATGACAGGGCTTTCTTATATTTGCAGCAGATGCGATTACTTGCAGGAAATGAGATCAGTCAGCCTCCCATGGTAGACTTGGGGGATGACAGATGGATTCTCACAAAGTCCAGACTCGACTTAAGGAATAGTTGCTTGGTTGAGGAGTTCACGAAGTTCTGCTCCTACCTTAGGTTTGTTAGGTAGATAATATTTGCTGGAGGAGGAGGGGGGGGGAGGAGGAGGGGGAGGAGGAGACATTCTCTTCACCTGTATAAAAATTTGTAAGTTGTTTATGATCTTTTAAATAAACCCTTACTCATACTCAAAGAAAATTTTCTTAGATAAATGATAACAATTTATAAAAAGTCAAAATAGAGAAAAGAAAAAGAAGATTTGAGAAAATGGATAAACTAAAGATTAGTTGTATATGATAAATATGCATGGGAGACATTTTATGAACTATGCAAAGTCACAGTAAGTTCAGAAAAAGAAAATTTCAAGAAACAAAACAAAACTCCAGAATTTCAAGAGCAGCAGGTGTTGTGGCCCTGAGGTAAGAGGATATAAACTATGGAAAAGCAGGTATGAGGCTGGTATGACTAAAGACAAGAATAGAATGGACAGAATGAAGAAGGTTGAGGCTGTGAGACACCACTTTCAATTGATGCAAGAATGCACAGCTTAAGATCACTCATAGTCATGTCCAGTGTTTAATCCAAACAATATCCTTGACACTCCTTGTCTTCTCCTCATCCTACAGAGTCTAGCTCAGGTCCCACATGTAGTTC
Organism: Mus pahari; assembly: GCF_900095145.1. Classification (NCBI taxonomy): domain Eukaryota; kingdom Metazoa; phylum Chordata; class Mammalia; order Rodentia; family Muridae; genus Mus; species Mus pahari. The sequence continues at coordinate 13,905,194 of NC_034599.1, read as the reverse complement.
TTGAGCCTAGTTTGGTCAACACTGCCTATACTGAAAACTACCTCTAGGTTTCTGCCAGGATCCACCCCAATTGCTACAACTGACAAGTCCCTTTTGTACCATATCCAACATTTCCACCTGTGAAACAAGAATGGTACCCATAGGTTCATATATTTGAATACTTAGCCATCAGAAGAACTATTTTAAAAGGATTAAGGAATTATTTGAAAAGGAAATGGGATCTTTGGCGTGATGTTGGTGGAGGGCCCCAAGGTCCCCAGAGGACTCTCCACACTGCAGGCACCCTAGCACACCCAGGATCTTGAGATCACTGGTGAGTGGAACGCAACATCAGTTCCAAAAAACCCAGAGCATCTTGTGCTAGGAGCAACAGGGTCAAAGGACAAAGGCAAGCCTTAGCACACCCAGAATCTTGGTTTCACTGAGACCAGTCTACACAGGAGAGCACTTGGGCAGCAGAAGCAATGGAGCTTCTTGGACAGGGTCCCTTTGGACCTTCATCCTCAGCCAGGAGACAGAGCTGAGACCCAGACCCTGGACACCTTCCTTGCCAGAGGAGAGTCAGCCTCCAGGGAGGGCTCTGACCCCAGGAATCAGGAGGTGGATGTGAGCTCCAGACTTCTGTGCACCTTCCCTGCAAGAGGAGAGCTTGCCTGCAGAGAGGGTTCTGAGCACTGGGACTCAGGAGAGAGTTGGTCTCCCAGGAGTGCTGACAGAGGCTAAAGAATCAGAGGAGGAACAAGCTCCAGCCAGAGACAGCTAGAACATCTAACACCAGACATTACCAAATGGCAAAGGCAACGAAAGAATCTTACTAACAGAAACCAAGACCACTGGGCATCATCAGAACCCAATGTGCCCACCACAGCGAGTCCTGGATACCCCAAGACACCCAAAAAGCAAGATTCGGATCTAAAATCATATCTTACGATGCTGGTAGAGGATTTTAAGAAGGGCATTATTAACTCACTTAAACAAATACAGGAGAACACTGCTAAACAGGTAGAAGCCCTTAAAGAGGAAGTACAAAAATCCCTCAAGGAATTACAGGAAAACATTGCTAAACAGGTAGACCTTAAAGAGGAAATACAAAATTCCTTTAAAATTTACAGGAGAATGCTTCATTTTGGCTGACAGGCAACCTTATATGAAACTAGTTTCCTTACACAGCCCAGAATTAGCAGTTGCCTACGTTTAGGGCTGACAACAGTGGGATGCATTTCTTCATGAACTAGTCAAGACAGTCTCTAGTAGGTCGATCTGATCTTTGGAGTTCCATAGTTGTTATTCTCTTCCTTGATAATCAAGTTGAAATTTAAAGATAACCAGCATAAATAGCAAACACTTTTATTACTGCTCCATCTCCCCAATATTCTATTTCTATGTTTTGGTCTCTGCATACCACTTCCACAACCTGCTACAATTTTATCAATTTAATGTTATAAATAATATGCATACACTAAACTGGTGTCTTAAAAATGTAAGAAATATTAAAAGGAGGGGACTAGGGAGCCCTACTCTCTTGAATACCATCAATGAAGTTTGCTGCATCCAAAAGAAAAGAAAAGAAAAGAAAAGAAGAGAAGAGAAGAGAAGAGAAGAGAAGAGAAGAGAAGAGAAAAGCTGAGTGAGCAAAAGAAGATTTAAATTATCTTCACAGATAGAGAAAATGTAAATACACTTATCATAAACTTATATTGTTACCTTGGCAGAGAAAAAGTAAATATACTTATCATAAATCTATGTATTACCTTGACAGTATATGAAATATTATTACTGTGGCATAATGTATTTCCCTCAAAATTTAGGTCCCTTTAATTATTGTATGTATTTTTAAATCATAAAATTATTTTTTATTTATTTATCTCTCTCTTTATATATATATATATATATATATATATATATATATATATATATATATATATAGTATTCTGTTTACTCTAGCCATCCACCAGCTCTTAACTCCCTCCCACAGTTGTTATTTCCTTACAGGTCCAATTCCCACATTCATTTCTTTTTTGTTTTTGTGGTTGTATAAGGGTTCAAGCCTTATTATACTGTTTTAGTAAAATTAATGGTTATGATGTTCATCGTGAATATTATTGCAGGACAATAGTAAGAGCAAAGATTCAGTCAACAATGTCTATATATAAATCTCAGAATGACTTTGATGTCTAGGTCTACCCTTTTTTCATCTATTAGTGCTTACATAATAGCCCTTCATTACTATTCTCCATTTCCTGTTTGCAGGTTATTACCATTAGTACTGGAACCCTAAAACCAGCAGTGAGTTCATAAAGCTGTGATACCTCAGTATCTTCAGGACCTCCCCTTCGCTAGAGACAACCTCATAGAAGAGAAATATGTGTGTGTTTGTGTGTGTGTGTGTGTGTGTCTGTGTGTCTGTGTGTGTCTGTGTGTGTCTGTCTGTGTCTGTCTGTGTGTGTGTTTGTGTGTGTATAGTTATTAAATGTAAATATAATAACATTAAATTTCCCCCAAGTATTCCAGAGCCTCTCCATCAAGCCAAAGTTTCCACAATCCCTATTCCAAGCTTTATAGCTAAGGGACACATCTCTAGAGTCTTTGATCTTCAGCAATACTTTGTATGGTATCTGCTCTCAACTCTGCTCTCTCTATGCTTGGAACACCCCAGACACTAGTTTGTTCTTTTAGTACCTAGCCTCAGTCCAGGCACAGAACCTTTACCTTAAATTAGTTATTTATGAAGGCCAAACACTTCTGATTGCTCATTTCTAAACCTCACCCCATGGATCTGAAGAACTTTTTCAGTCTACCTTCTGTTAATAGACCGTTCTTTTCACTTATACCAGATCATGGCTTTTTTTTTTTTTTTTAACCTCATCATCACAACTACTCTAGATGTTTCTTCTCTGGAATTTACTTCTATTTCATTTATTCACTTCTCATGAATCATGAATTTATCACACTCACACACACACTTTCTTTTTATAGGTGAAATGATTCAATTCATGTATGAAGCAATCTGTATTTGTTCATATGTGAATTTAATTTAAATATTTAAAAATTATTGTAGACCTTAGCCATGATTGCAATTATTGTCCTTTTTCTTTATGTTTCTTAGATGTGAGTATAGTTTCTAGTAAGATTCTAGGCATCTAGCCCACAGAGGACTTGATTTATATCACGAAATCTGACAAACTAAAGTGCTCACTACCACTAGCTCCTATGAGATTCAAAAATCTAGTATGAGGATTACATCACTTTAGCTTCATATATATATATTTGGTCTAGGGAAAAGAATCAGTGGGTAAAAGCACTTACAGTAAAAGTTAGGTGTGACCACATATGATGGTAATAGCAGCACTGAGCACTGAGGGAGGCAGAACTGGGTGGATCCTTGGGGGTGGCTGGCTGCAAGCCTACCACCAGAATCAATGAGACTGTGTCTCATCGAAGTAAATCAGAAAGTAACAGAACACCAGAATTCTTTTTCCCACCTCTATGCATTTCTAGGTATATACATTTGCATACACACCTTGTACCAATACCACATGTATACAACACCCTTATACTTGCACAATAATAAATAAATGAATAAATAAATAAATAAATACCTCAAACCCATGCTGTTATATGCATTGTACAAGCAGTAAAAATATGTAAATAACAAGTGAATGGGAAAATATAAATATAATGTGTTTATGCAGTTGGATATTATTAATTAACTCAAAAGAGAAGAATGATATTTAAGATATCTTCACTAAGAAAAATAGTATATGATTTTCTGATAACAGATATAGATTAGTAAAATTTTTATAAACAAAAAGTACCAAAAGTTGGATGCTATAAGTTAGTGTAAGACAAATAAGACCTGTTTGATTATTTAGCATTTTAGTTTTATAAGATGAAAAATTTCTGAAGACTAGTTATGAAGAAGCTAAATGAAACTATCCCTTTGATTATAACCATCCCAGGTTACAGAGTATATTACACTCTACACTTTTCTTTTCTATTACAGCTACAAACCCCTCTCTAGTACCCTTCACCCTCAATTTCACTATAACCAACCTGCACCATATGGAGGGCATGGGATCTCAAGGATCTGAAATATTCAACAGCACAGAGAGAATCTTGAATAGCCTGGTAAGAGCTCTTTCTGGCTCACCCTGTGTCATCTCAGTCTGATGTCCCTTGGCCCTTAGCTCATGATCTCTTTTATTAACAGCTCAAGCCCATGTTCAAGAATAGCAGTATTGGACATCTTTATTCTGGTTGCAGACTGATCTCCCTGAGGTAAGAAGACCAGAATAAATATAAAGAGCATGTAGAGGATCAACATGAGCTAACTTCTAACTGCCAGCTCTTAGAGATCTAGTGGCAGGTAACCACCAACTCCCCTCTACTTCTTTTCCTTTCAGAAGGGAAAATGTAGACTCCTTTATCATTTAGGAGACAATGATGTGTGATGTATTGAGCACTTCCTGTAAATTTTTGTTATAATTTCATACCTGTTGCTGTGATAAAGTACTCTGAGAGTCAACATACATAAGGAAACATTTTTTTTGTTTGTTTGTTTAGCATTCTATATTGCAGTATACTATGTGGACAATCTGCAGTGGAAAAGACTTCAGAAAAGCTATAATATCATACCCACAGTCAAGAGTCGAGGAAAATTAATAGGCCCATCCATCCACTGTGTATTAGTTTGCTTTCATCATTCTTACAAGATCAGACTGGGTGCTGACCACAGAAGTCTGGGTCTTCCTACTTCAATTGAAAACCAAGACCATTTTTCACAGAATTGCTGACAAACTGATCAGAAAATTTTTCATTAAGGTTTTCCTAAGCAACTCCAGCTTGTGTCAGGTTGACATTTAAAACTGACCATCACAGATCTGAAAATGTTGACTATTTCACAAATGAAAATAAGCCAGAGAGATGAACAGAAATATATCTAATATCAATCAGTGGTTTATTCAACCAATTAAACCAGTTGAAATTGTTTTCTTTTACCTTATTTTCACACTGCTTTTTTTCCCCACCCCCATTGTTACATTTCTGTTCTTTGAGCATGTGAGGTAATGAGGTTTTTAGATGTTTATGTTAAAGATAGCATAAATACTGACATTCATAGTGGCTATATCCTTTTTTTTGCAGAACATTGGCTCTGTTATGCATTGTTATGCATGGAGGCCATTAATTCTTCATTACAAATCCCACTTTTCTTCTCTGTCAGTGAATCCCCAACCTTGGAATCCCCATTCTCAATCTCTGTCCCTTTTCCTTGCTAGGCCTGAGAAAGATGGAACAGCCACTGGAGTGGATGCTGTTTGCACTCTCCATTCTGATCCCTTGGGCCCTCAACTGGACAGAGAGAAGATGTACTGGGAACTGAGCCACAACACCCAGGGTGTCACCAAGCTAGGATCCTTCACTTTAGAAAAGGACAGTCTGTACATCAATGGTGAGCATCCCTTTAGGAACTATGAACTGAAGTTGAGAATGTTATTCTAAGTAAAGTGGATTTTCTAGTTTATCACAAGACCCTTNCTATATATCATCTTAAACCTGAGCAAGTTAAAGGCATATAAGTTTAGAGTCCTCAACTCCTTCTCTTTTCTCTGTATCACTGCATTACCAAGGTATTATTTGGACATGTGTCTTACCTACAAAAGCCTTGCTCAGGTCACATCGAAGATCAACTCTGGTTGAAGTCAGTGATGGTTAAACATTGGTTCAAATCTGGGTGTGTTTTTAGTTGTGTTTGTTGTTTTTATTTGCATTCAGGTACATTTTGCTGTGTAGTTTAAGCTGATCTAGAACTAGTAATTTAATCAAGTCTATCCTCAAACTGATGATTCTCCTGCTTCACCCTCTATTGAGTGCTGGGATTAGCAGTATATATTCTCTTATATGTATATTTCATATCTCTGTAGAGCTAAATAACCTCTATCATGTTTGCTAAGTGTCTGGCCATATTCTCTGAGCCCTAGTTTCAGCTGAAGGTTTCATTTGAAACTTTATCCTGAACAGGGAGGATATGCTGGCTCATGCCTGTAATCTCTTTATTTGCCTAGTATGTTTAGGAGTCTTGGTTTCATCTTTAGTACGATATGGAAGAAAGGAAAACAGAAGGAATAGAGAAGAAAATAGAAGGAGAAGGGGAAGCAGAAGCAAAATCAAAAAGCATTTATCAGGGGTGATGTCCACTTCTTGCAATCAAGACACTTTAAAGATGAGATGGAAGATTATCTTCAACATTGTGCTCAGCCTGAGTTACAGAGATAATTTAAGGCCTGTATGGGCTACAGAATAAGATTCTGTCACAAACAAATCAAGGATTCCATCTCAAACAGAAGTTAGATCTTTCATCTTTCTCCCCACCTATACCACAAAATTGAAAAAGAACAGCTTGTGAATATATGTGGTAAAAATATGGGTATGTTTGTTGTCCCACGTAAATTATAAGTTCACTAGAACAAAGATGGTTCTCTTGATGATACCTAGATTCTAAGAATTTCCCTGTGTAGATTTGAAATCTCACCTGGAGATGTGGCTATATTATAAACATGTCTGTCCTCACATCTTGATTCTCTCCTGATCTCATTGCAGGTTTTACACATACAAGAACCTCTGCTTCTACTCTCAACAGTGAGTACTTAAGAGGCTGATGGTTGTATTCACCACACCCTATGGGATCAGTAGTGGATATGTCTCCTACTGAATCCAAGTCCATGGAGAAGAAAAAATAAATTAAAAGCTAGACTCACATTCTTTCCCATCATATGACCCAATTGGGAGAGCAAAGAGGCTCTCTTGTGACATTCATGCTCTACCTCAAATAGAATTTTTCACTCCAATCCATTTCTCCTCAGCTCCGGTGACTTCCTCTATGTTTTTCATTGAGACCTCCACTGAAAAACCTATCCTCTCTACAGGTACGTGCTTTCTTTCTCCACCTCCTTCTAGGAAGCCAAGTATCCCAGTCTCAAAATCAAGACTTTGGAGATAATTGTGAGAACCCAGAGTGTTCATGGGTGCTTCCTGTTCTTGGAATTTCTCAAGAGCCAGAGATTGGCTACACTCAAATTACCATGCATATCCATCTTGAACAACATATTTGTTCTGAGGGCCTCCTTTTCCTCAACTACCAAATCATACATTTATATAAAACTTCATACTAGGATTCAAATGGTCACTCTTTTAATCCCAATACTTATAGCTCAGCAGTAAAATGATTAACATGGAAAGACTCTGGATTTGGACTTACTTTAATCTTTTGTTAATATGTATGTGTCTACTATGCATGCATGGGTGGCCACAAAGTCCAGAAGAGAGTGTACAGTAGTTAGAGTTGTAGGCATTTGTGAGCCACAAGGAGTGTGTGCTGTTATGAAATATAATGTGTTAAGGGGGTACTTGGCAGACCCATGCCAACATGTGTCCCTGAGTAATCATTCCATGCATCAGATCTGGTATAAAAGTAATTTATTTGGGAAAAATAAGGGAGTGAGGACCTTGAGAAGGGGCAGAGGCTGACAGTAGACATGAAGACAAACAGAGAGAGAGAGTAATGGGTGGGTGGTATGGCAGAGCCATGATAGCAGAGGGTGGGGTGGGGATGGAAGTGGCAGAGAACAAAAAATGGGGAGAGGGAGTCTAGCCCAGAACATGTGGGAACAAAGGGAGAAAGCTACAGTGGTGGGCAATCCTTTTATTCACAGTCCACATCTGGTCGCACAGCAGGTGATAACTTAAGCAATTACTATGTCTCTTGAGGGCACCCTAGTGGAATCACTTGTAAGGGTACAGGTGCTGTGAACTAAATCTGGGTACTCAGGCAGGGATAAGAGTTCCAGCCAAGGGGCTAGAGAGGTGGCTCAGCGGTTAAGAGTACTGACTGCTCTTCTGGAGGTCCTGAGTTCAAATCCCAGCAACCACATAATAGCTCACAACCATCTGTACACCTACAGTGTACTCATATACGTAAAATAAAGTTTAAAAAAAAAAAAAAAGAGTTCCAGTCAAATGTTGAAAGGAAGAACAAGGAGTGGAAAATAAAACTAACAAGAAATAATGAAGACAAAAGCAAAGGCTAAAACCAGGAGGTATTGCATGTGCTGAAAAACTTATGCCAAGCAACTTATTAATAAGTACAGCATCATATGCACTATTTACAGTGGAGGAAATGGCCAAGCAGAGAGTTACATCAGACTATGTTGGCAAAGATAGCACAGGATAGCTCAGATAGGGCCACCTTAGGACTGATATCCACAGCCCAGGAAGATGAGGCAGATCCCCAGAAACCACAAACTTATCTTTATCACTCTTTAGGATGCTTGTTCCTACTGATTCAGGTCATTACAAACTAAGGAGAGAATCTGCTCCTTCACACAGGACCCACCCTAGGGTCATGTATTTTAACTGAGCACTTACCTGAAGAGTCTTCTTTACGTCCCCCCCCCTCCCCGACCCTTTTTTTCTGTCTGTCCTGATGGCTGTTCACTATAGTCTAGAGCCTATACTCCGGAGTCAGACTGTACTTCTCAAGTCTATTCCTGAACAAAAACATGGAACTAAAGAGTCTTTTGTCCTCTCATGGGGCTTTTGGCTCCCCACATTCATAGTTAGGTGTGGTGTATGGTGTGTGTTGTTGTTGTTGTTGTTGTTCTTGTTGTTGTTGTTCTTGTTCTTGTTGTGTGGTGTTGTGTGTAGATTCTTGTGCATGCATGAGCATGTATGTGGATACTAAAGATCAATAATGAATGACTTCCTCAACTGCTATGCACCTGATTTTTGAGGTATTGTCTGTAACTAGCCTGTAGCTCATCAATGATGACTGACTAATATCTGACCAACAAAATTCGGAGATCCTGCCATCACTGTCTTCCCAGTACTGGCTTCACAGTTGTGGAGTGTAGCCCTATACCCAGATTTTTACATAGTGTACTGGCTGGTTTTGTGTGTCAATTTGACAAGGCTGGGGTTATTACAGAGAAAGGAGCTTCAGTTGGGGAAGTTCATCCATGAGATCCAGCTGTGGGGTATTTTCTCAATTAGTGATCAAGGGGGAAGGGCCCCCTTGTGGGTGGTACCTTCTCTGGGCTGGTAGTTTTGGGTTCTATAAGAAAGCAAGCTGAGCAAGACAGGGGAAGCAAGCCAGTAAGGAACATCCCTCCCTGCTCTGCATCAGCTCCTGCTTCCTGGCCTGCTTGAGTTCCAGTCCTGACTTCTTTGATGGTGAAGAGCAACATGAAAGTGTAAGCCGAATAAACCCTTTCTTCCCCAACTTGCTTCTTCGTCATGATGTTTTGTTCAGAAATAGAAATACTGACTAAGACACATAGGTACAAAAGATCTGAAATCAAGTCTTCACATTTGTAAGATAAGAGTTGGACTGTCTGAGCCATCTCCATAGCCCCTTAGTTTTCAACAGGAAAGATGAGAACACTATACACTATGCCTAGACCTGAGGAATGTAGGGTCATCTAGAAGGTGATGGTCTGGAGCGGGAACTGGCTTTACTTCAGCTGAGGTCCATAATCCCATACCCATTCTTTCCATACCTTCTACTGGCACTGTCAGGGGTTCTAAAAGAGCAGATACCATCTTCACCATATCTAGTCTCTTGTTTAATATCAATGAAAGTGCTAGAGTTTGAGGTTCAAAGGGACACTGAGGTAGATTGTAATTTGGGCTAAGAGATTCATTAGAAGTCTAATTAATCTGCTGGACAGACACTATATTAGTGGTTCTGAGAAGAAGTCAGGCACATGAAGCAGAGTAACTATCCTTTCTTATAGATCTCTGAGGAGGGTTGTTTCATGTAAACAGGCTGTCTCTGGTTATTAAGTGCTAAATAATGTTATTTCTCTGACAGTGAAATGAGTTAATTCAAGCAAGATTAAAATACATGTAAAACACATGTATTTATTGGGAAGCTGCTCTTGGTCAGTAGACTGGCTTCAAGGACCAGTGCCAAAGAAGTGCCCATGGGGCAGGAGAGACAGGTGAGGGGTAAGAGAGAAAGCAAGAAAGGGCACACAGAGAAGGGGGGCTGGAGACGGAGGAGAGGGGAAGAGAAGGAGAGAAAGGAAGACAGAGAAAGAAAGAGATGAAAATCTCTGGATTATATAGGGAAGAGGCCCTAGGGGCAGGGCTGCTGAGGCCCTAGGTTAGAGAGTTCAGAGATTGGGAGCAGGGTATGCCAGATAGGGACTGAGGGATGTTGGGAGAACCAGAAGGAAAGGTCTGCTTTGGTGTGTAAAATATATATTTCAGTCCCTTGTCCTGGGGTCTGAAACATTGAGCTGACTGTATCTGATTCCTAAGTGAACACCAAGTTGTCTCTGATATTAAGTGGTCAGTAGGCTGTCTCTGATTACTAAGAGAAGGAAAGAGGGACCTTGTACTTCCTGGAAGGAATGTGTGACTCTTTGGATGTGGAGGAAGTGAGGAAGAAGGGCATATCTTGTTTCAGGTGCACCAAGTATATGGGTTGGGTCACCACTGGCAGTGCTGTAAGTTTTGGAACATGACATCCTGAGATCTGTGATCTTCCTGGAAGGGGTAGGAGTGGTTCCTGATATTCTCTTGGGATACAGGAATCTGAAGAGCCTATTATGAGTTTACAGATTCACGACAGGCTTTTGTTAGGGTCTTGTCATTTCCATTACAATGACTAAGAAAGAAGCTGCTGAAAGGGGCTTCTCCTAAACAGCAGTGTGGCCTGGATTCTAGCAAATACTTCTTGCTTCCTAGGATATACCTTTCACAGATCACTAGGGGAAAACTATGGTTCCACTGTGATCTGGACCTGCCCATGGGCCTTCTTAAAGGACAAAAGACTCATGCTGCAAAGCCTGGGCTTGATCAGGCTGTGCCTTTTGGAGTTTTGTTTGTTTGTTTGCTTGCTTGTGTGTTTGTTGTTTTTATTTTAATTTCCACATAGCTCAGACATTATATCTATAAAATCAGCTTCCCAATACCATCTCCCACCATGTCAATGCTTGCAATTTAAGAAAGCATATAAATGGAGTAAAATCTCAGCCTAACACATATATACCATCAAAGAATTTTTCTCCTATGTGCTTATGGGACTGGGTGGGGGAGTGAGAGGGTAGGGGGAAAAGGTTGGATTCCATGGGTGTACACATGGCTGTTGTTGCAGAAGGCCCCCTTAGGTGTTCTTCCTCAGGTACCATCCACAGTTTGTTTTTGAGAAAAGATATCTCACTAGCCTGAAACTCATCAATTAGGAGAAGCTGACTGGCCAATGAACCACAGAAATCCACCTATTCCCACCTCCCTCACGCTGGATTTACAAATGTGTATCACCACACCTGACTTTCTCATAGAAGGGTTTCTAGACTAAACTCTGCTCCTCATCCTTCACTTAAGTGACTGAACTATCTCCTAATCCACTGTATTCCTTTACATATTTTTAAATGAATTTTTACTGAATGTCTGTGATCATGAACACGAATGTGCATGAACAATAATGTCATTGTTAAGATCAGAGGAAAACTTATGAGAATTAGCTCTTCATTACTATTGTATGGGCCCTGGATATCAAACTCAGCTCACACAGCAAGTGACACTGATAAATCCTCTCAAAAAAAAAAAATCAACATTGTAATTTTTTAATTAATAGCTATGTGGGTTGCATAAAAATAAATCTGGTTTAAAGAAAACTCAGAAAATAAGGACACATGTTGGAATTTTCTCAACAGAGGGTCTGAGGTGATTAGTCTCTGCACCATGGTGTACTGAACCCCGTGGAGAAACTCCACCCATTCTTTTGATACATAACAAGTCGTACTGGACCTATTCCCTTCCTTGGGAAAGCTCTGTAATGCTGGAAGATACCCAAATTCCCAGAGGATGTAGCAGCTCAGTGTGTCTTTCTCCCATCTCCTCTACAGTGCCAGGCTCTCCTCTGGTGCCCTTCATCATTAACTTCACCATCACTAACCTTGAATATGAGGAGAGCATGAGTCACCCTGGATCCTGGAAGTTCAATGCCACTGAGAGAACCCTACAAAGACTGGTAAGAGCTCTGTTCGGTAGATGCAGATTTTACACAGAAGTAAGCCACACCTGTCAGCTTAGCCCACACATGCAAGAAGGCCACACCACTCTCAAACTTGTTCCATTGATTCCAGCTTTGCTCACTAACACTAGTTACACACATTTCAAAACGAGTCTGTATCCCTCAGTCCTTCTATTGACAGCCTCCTCCTCTATTCCCCACAGCTTTGGCCTTTGTTCAATAAAACCAGTATTGGCCTCCTGTATTCCGACTGCAGACTGGCTTTGCTCAGGTAAGTCCTAACAAAAACAAGACAGAGATCCTCAATGTGTTCTTGTCTTATTTTCCTTTTCTCTTGTATGTTCATTACCCTTATGTAAATCCAGAAGGACTTATAGCGGAATTTTCCTCCAGTTAATTTAAGTATTAATACAAGAAGCCTGTGATTGGACAGGGAAAAGAAGGTCGAGCTAAGAGTTTCAGAGACAGGGATGGGAAGAGAGGAGAAGGAGGAGGAAGATGAGAAAAGATGGATGGAGAAGAGGATGAACTTAATCCACATGGCTTTATATAGCCACAGGTAGTTAGGAATATCATAAAATGATAGAAGCCGGGCCTGGTGGCACACACCTTTAATCCCAGCACTTGGGAGACAGAGGCAGGCAGATTTCTGAGTTCGAGGCCAGCCTGGTCTACAGAGTGAGTTCCAGGACAGCCAGGGCTACACAGAGAAACCCTGTCTCAAAAAACAACAACAATAACAAAATCATAAAATGATAGAATAATTGGGATAACTTGTTAAATCTAGATTGGCAGCTTGTATCATTATCACATGGCCATGAAATTATTTTGTGGGTGTCTTGCAAATTGAGAATTTATTAATATATAAAACTGATTATAAGCTTCAAGAGTTTTATTTACTGGGTTAAGGGGATTTGTGATAACTAGCAGCAGGGGGATGGATGGCTGGGAAGGTACAAGCAGCTCTGAGGTGGGCAAACTGGAGCTGGGAAGATCACCTTCTGGGGTTAGCCATGGAGGCAGCAAGACCACTGGGGCAGAGATTGCTTACGACAAGTGTTGGGTTCAGCACCCAAGTTGTCCCTAGTCATACAACCTTCACTTCAGTAACCCCCACAGCCTGCAGATCATCAGCTGGTTGGTGAACTTTCCTGCTCATCCATTCTGAATTCCCACCTTCATTCCCTCATTGTGGAAAGAAAGGGAATTTCCTTAGAGCTTTAAATTCTGCCATTAGAATTTATTTTATAATATTGATCTAGTATCATTTATAACACTGAGATAAGTACTCTGACCAAGAAACTTGGGGGGGAAATGGTTTATTTCAGCTTTATATCTCAAGTGACAGTTTATAATTATTTTCAGGGAATGATGAAAGAGCAGCTGATGATTGAGACTTCACATCACACCCACAGGCAAAAATAGAGAAAAATAAGTTTAGGGATGTTCTCTCACTTGTATTCAGATTGACTTTTCTATTCATATATACTTCAGGATCCCTGGGTAGGGTCTGTCACTAACCCTATAGTTTAGGGAGTACCATATTAATTAGCTTAATTAAGATCATTCCCCAGGGCATTCCCCACAACTTGGCACAATGTAGATAATACCTCAGTGAAACTCTATTAACAGGTGATTCAAGTTGACAGTTAAAGCTAACAAGCACAGATATTACTGCCTCTGGTCTTTGCTTTAATTCCCAAATCCGCATCTGTCTTTAACATGGACACTCTATTCCTCACACCATGAGAACATAGATTAGTATCTTGCATTCAATAAAAATACCTTACGCCATGTCTGCTGAGGTTCACCGAGTACTGGAAGTCAGTCCACTCAGGGAATATAGGCCTTGTGTGTCACCTTTATACCAGTCATCACATCTCTGGCTCCTTCCTCTGCTGTTCTTCACCTTAAGATGCTTCCTAGGCAATCTCTTTATCATCATTTTTTCTCATCTGTTCTTCTCAGGCCTGAGAAAGATGGAGCAGCCACAGGAGTAGATGCCATCTGTACTCACCATGCAGACCCAACTGGACCTGGACTGGACAATGAACGGGTATTCTGGGAATTGCGCAACCTGACCAACAATGTCACTCAGCTGGGCCCTTACACCTTAGACAAGAACAGCCTTTACATCAATGGTGAGCAGTACCCATGTGTGCTTTGTGCTGAGCATACACTGCCTCCCCCCCTCGGCCTCCACATCCTCACCCTACTGCATTCTCACTTTTTAAAATATCTCTTCAGGTTATACCCACCAGATCCAGTCCATCACATCCCCAAGTGAGTATTCTGAGGCTCATTATATATTTCCTATGCTGTAAATCCCAGCTCCATGAAATAAAAAGAAACAAAAGCCACCTCCCCCATCTGTATTTCCTTAAGCTTCTCTTCTTCTAGGGATGAACAGAAACATAAGCCCTAAAAACCCCGCAGTCTGGCTAGAGGCACAGCTCAATAATATGCTTACAGTGGGTACTGAGTTTGATTCCTAGCAGTTGTGTAAAAAGCTGGGCTACACTGTACATTTGTAGTGCTAGATCTAGAAGGAGCAGACAGGAGGATCCCTGGGAATTCCTTGTCATCCACCCTAACCTAATTGTAGATGCACAGGTCCTATGACCTTGAATGGACAATAAGTTGGTGTACTGGGAACTAAGAAAGCTGACCATCGATATCACCCACCTGGGCCATTATATCTTGGGCTTAAAACACAAAGTGGACAGTGCATGAAGAAGAACAATATCTGAGGGGCTAGAGAGGTGACTCAGCAATTAAGAGCACTATCTATTCTTCTAGAGGCCCTTGTTCAATTCCAGGTGCCTGCATGATGGCACACAACCTTCCATAACTACAGTTCCGGGGTTTCAGTTGCCCTTTTCTGGCCTTCCTGAGCACCAGGCATGTATATAGTACATAGACATGTATGTGGGCAAAATACTCATAAAACACAGGTGAAATAAAATAAAAGAATTTATCAAAGGAATGAAACTAGTTGTTTTCTACTGGCATTCATATGCTATACAATGCATGTGCCTGTTTGCACATTAAAATGAATATGCATTTCCCTCCAGTAGCTACATAATGAAACGATTTTCATTCTAAATGCCTGGTACACTTTTAGTCCTCACATTTAATGTTGACCAACATTTCTCAAAAGATGACAAGTCATGGCTTTTGTCCCACAGTTACGAATGTTCTCTCTAAAGGGATAAGTAATCTCCACTAGTGAAATTAGCCCATTCAAGACAATTTAAAATGTATAAAGGAGGTTTATTGGAAAGATATTCTAGGGTGTGTTCACTGTTCCCAAGGAACTAGGTCAAGGAATTCACCACATGGAAGGAGCCAGAGAAAAAGCTAAAGGAAAGAGAGAGAGAGAGAGAGAGAGAGAGAGAGAGAGAGAGAGAGAGAGAGAGAGAGAGAAAAGACAGAGAAATTGCAAAATGTCTGGATTACATAGGGAAGAGTTCTTCTGGGGTGAGAGGTGAGAGAAAGCCTCACCCTGGGTTATAAAGTTCGGGGTATGCCAGTCATGCCCTGTGACAAGTAGGGACTGAGAGATACTGGAGAACGTGGAGGCCAGGTCCATTTTGGTATGTTAAATATGCACACCATCTCCTTGTCCAGGGTTTGACTAAAAGGAGGGGATGGAACAGGAGTCACATCCCAAAACAGCTCAAGCTTTACTCTTGATGGATCTCACAAGGTCTTCTTACTTTTCTGAATATTCTTAGACATAAGAGCCAATATCCCAAGCCATTTCCTATACCTCATTATGAAACTTATAGGTGGTCCATGGCTTTAAATCTTTTCCTAAACTTTTAAATAGGTTAGACCTGCAAGGATACGAGGTAAGAACTGAAGGGTGTAGTGGTCAGTGTGTCAAAAACAAATTCAGGGATGGAGTGGTAGCTCATATAGCACTTGCCTTGCTAGGATGAGGACATAAATTGGATTCCTAAGGCACATGTAAAACTGCCAGGTATGAGAGATAACACTTGTAACTCCAGTGCCTTGAGGCAAAGATACACGTAGTCATGGACCTCACTGGACAGCGAGTGTAGCAGAAGTTATAGGTTCTAGACCAACGATGGCCTTTATGACAAGGGAATTAGATGGTGTTCATGAAGGTGATACCCACCCAAGGTTTTTCCTCTGGCCTAAACATACAGGTACATACATTTGATCATGCACTGACATGTATACACATATTCACATGAAAATACTATTGAAGATATAGTATAGTGAAGATATATTCACAAAAAGAGAAATGCTATATGATTCCTCTCATAACAAAGATATATTATTAAAATTCATAAAAACAGAAAGTACCAATAGTGGTTCCTACAGGTTAGAGAAGGACAAATAAGAGCTGTTTGATTATTTAGAATTTGAGTTTTAGAAGGTGAAAAAGTTCAGAAGCCTCGTTACACAGAAGCTAAATGCAACTATCCCTTTGATTATAGCCATCCCAAGTTACAGAATATATTGTACTCCACACGTACCTTTTTCTGTTACAGCTACAAGCCCCTCTCTGGTACCCTTCACCCTCAATTTCACTATAACCAACCTGCACCATACGGAGGGCATGGGATCTCAAGGATCTGAAATATTCAACAGCACAGAGAGGATCTTGAATAGCCTGGTAAGAGCTCTTTCTGGCTCACCCTGTGTCATCTCAGTCTGATGTCCCTTGGCCTTTAGCTCATCATTTCTTTTATCAACAGCTCAAGCCCATATTCAAGAATAGCATTATTGGACATCTTTATTATGGCTGCAGATTGATCTCGCTGAGGTAAGAAGACCAGAATAAATACACAGGGCATGTAGAACATCAACAGGAGCTAACTCCTAATAACTCATCCTAGAATTCCAGAGGCAGGTGACCACAAACTCTTCTCTACTCCTTTTCCTTTCTGAAAGGAAAATGATGTAGAATCCTTTTTTCTTTCTTTCTTTCTTTCTTTTTTTTTTTTTTTACAGAAAACAATGATGTTTGATTGTGTTGAGTTCCTCCAGTTAAGTTTTGTTATCATTTCATTTCTGTTCCTGTGAAAAAAGACTCTAACAAAAAAGCTATAAACATAAGAAAATATTTTTTGGCCTAGAATTCTATACTGCATTGTAACATGTGGAGAAGTTATATTTAATGACATCAGAAAAGTAGTCATATCATATCTACAGTCAAGAGTAGAGGAAAAGTAATACACCCATCTGTCTGCTGGTTTTCATCATTTTTACAAGCTCAGAATAGGGGCTATCCACAGAAGTCTGGGTCTTCCTACCTTAATTAACAAACAAGACCATTTCTCACAGAATTGCTGACAAACTGATTAGAAATTCCTCATTAAGATTTTCCTAGGTTGGGGGTAGCGAGATGACTCAGTGAGTAAGAGTACTGACTATTCTTCTGAACGTTCTGAGTTCAAATCCCAGCAACAACATCATGGCTCAAAACCACCCATAATGAGATCTAATGCCTTCTTCTGGTGTGTCTGAAGACAGCTACAATGTACTTATTTATAATAATAAGTAAATAATTTTTTAAAAAATTAAAAAAAAAAAAAAGATTTTCCTAGGCACTTTGTCTCTGTATTTCCTTCAATGGGTATTTTGCTCCCCCTTCTAAGAAGAACCTACGTATCCATACTTTGGTCTTCCTTCTTCATGAGCTTCATTTGGTCTGTGAATTGTATCTTCAGTATTCCAATCTTCTGGGCTAATATCCAGTCATCAGTAAGTGTATAACATGTATGTTCTTTTGTGATTGGGCTACCTCACTCAGATGATATTTTCTAGTTCCATCCATTTGTCTAAGAATTTTATGAATTTGTTTTTAATGGCTGAGTAGTATTCTATTGTATAAATGTACCACAATTTCTGTATTGGATTCCTCTGTTGAGGGACATATGGGTTCTTTCCAGCTTCTGGCTATTATAAATAACACTGCTATGAATACAGTGGAGCAAGAGTCCTTATTACATGTTGGAGCATCTTCTTGGCATATGTCCAGGAATGGTATAGCTGGGTCCTCCAGTAATACTATGTCCAATTTTGGAACTACCATATTGATTTCTAGACTGGATATACCAGCTTGTAATCCCACCACCAATGGAGGCATGTTCCTCTTTCTCCACATTCTCACTAGCATCTGTTGTCACCTAAGTTTTTGATCTTAGTCATTCTG